>NC_142936.1:1767655-1910155 GCF_046866305.1 Octopus bimaculoides
CGCTCGAAATGGTGTCTTTTATGTGCATATATATATATATATATATATATATATATATATACACACACAACGAAGATAGCATTGCAATGGTCGTTCATTACATCGTTTGATTAAATTGAACCATGAACGCATCCAAAATACATATCTGTAATAGCTACAAGTCTATCATGCACGATTAATACGTAAAGCCCATTATTTATGCCTATTACACACACACAAACACGTGCGCGCGCATCTTTGGCCATGTTTGGGCACCGCCTCGAAGGGTTTAGTCGAATAAATCAACCCCACTACTCGTTTTTAAATCTGGTACTTATTCTATCGTTCCCTTTGCCGAACTGCTAAGTCATGCGGACATGAATAAACCAACAACTGTTGTTAAATTGTGTGGAGGGCGGACAAGCACAAACACAAAGACACACACATACATATAAACATATAAACATATATATATATATATATATATATATATATATATATATATATATATATATATATATATATATATACAACCACAATCATGACAAGCTTCCACGCAGTTTCCACATCCCAAATTCACTGAGAAGGTATTGGTCGGTCCGGAGTTATAACAGAAGCCATTTAACTAAGGTGCCTCGCAATGGGTCTGAACCCGAAACCAAATAGTCGCAAAGCGCGCTTCTTAACCTCACAACCAAGCAAGATATATGTCGCGGATCGAGATTATTTTTCATTCAGTTTATTGATGTGTGTGTGCGTGCGTGTATGTGTGTGTGTGTGTGTACATAAACAGGTGTGTGAGAGGAGTTTAGTGTCTCTAAGATACTAACAGAGAGAGAGAGAGAGAGAGAGAGAGAGAGAGAGAGAGAGAGAGAGATGGACGGACGGACAGACAGACAGACTGATAGACAGGCAGGCAGACAGAGAGGCTGAGACAGAGAGGAAGAGAGTTTACAAACGAATGCAATTATTCTGGTATCGTAGTCTTTATAGCGGCTCAGAAACGACACCCCAGAGACAATCCAAAACCTGGTAAACCATCCGCTACTGCCTGGGGTCAGCAACTATTTGAAAGTCAGTGAACTACGGATGGCGTTTCTAGCCGAAAGGAGTCATTTCAAGTTACGCCTTGCAGACTGGACACGGTAAAGTTCAAGTTGCTGAACCTTACCTACCTACATAATAAGTCAGTGTTCACATCATCATCATCATCATCATCATCATCATCATCATCATCATCATCATCATCATCATCATCATCATCATCATCATCATCATCATCATCATCATCATCATCATCATCATCATCATCATCATCATCATCATCATCATCATCATTGTTATTATTATTATTATTGAAGCGGTGAGCTGGTAGAATCGTTAACACGGTGGACGAAATGCTGAGCGGTATTTCGTCTTTCATTATGTTCTGAGTTCAAATTTCGCCGGAGTCGACTTTACCTTTCATCCTTTCGGGGTCGAGAAAATAAGTACAAGTTGAACACTGGGATTGATGTAATCGACTTACTCCACACACCCACGAAATTGCTAGCCTTGTGCCAAAATTTGAAATTATTATTATTATTATTATTATTATTATTATTATTATTATTATTATTAGATTGGCACTCGACCAATTCTTCAACGCGAAACCCGAAGGTTGGATTGTCAGAGCTCAGGCACGAGCACTTAGACACGAAGGGATGAAAGTGGCAGAGGCACGGCGTGGCAATAAATCCACGATCCGATCCTTGCCGGACTACGAAGGGCAAATGATAACTGATCCGAGACAGATGTGTGCGGCCTTACAGCGGATCTCTCACCCAGAAACGGGCCGAAAGAAAGCTACCTCTAAAAGGTCGGACAGATGTTGCTAACGCGTATATCGCGTCCGTCATCGTCTGCCGCTTGACCTGGCCACTATCTAATTACGCTGGAGCGTATATTCTTCTGCTTCTTGTGGAAGGAATGCGTCCCGGTGGTCAAGCGGTCTATCTGCTGTCAGTACCCGCAGAGTAGTGGCCTGGGCATGCCGTGGTTTATGATGCGCAGACATCATCGATAAACAAACACAAGGTTGTATGTAGAGGACGCTTGGGTGGTGCACGTTAGCCAAAAATGACGGGTGGCATCATCAATGGGGGGCCTGGGTGTTGTTGGAGGTAATGGCATGCAGGTCTGTGATGTAGGGAACATCAAAACCCTAATTAAAATAATTCCGTAAAGAAATATGTTAAAATGGCTTTTACATGTCTTTCTATCGTATCTCGTGTGTTTATCTGAATCAGTATCTCATCCGACGGCCTATATATCTGCCGTCTCTGATAGTTATCTGTATGTGTGTGTGCGTGTGTGTGTGTATGTATGTATGTATGTATATGTGTATTATGTATGTATGTGTGTGTGTGTGTATGTATATGTATGTATGTATGTATATATATGTCTGTATATATGTATTATGTATGTGTGTGTGTGTGTGCGCGCGTGTATGTATATGTATGTATGTACGTATTATGTATGTATGTGTGTGTGTGTGTATGTATATGTATGTATGTATGTATGTATATATATGTCTGTATATATGTATTATGTGTGTGTATTTTAGTTTTATCTTTTCCTTCTTTCAGACTACAGACTGTGGCCATGCAGGGGCACCACCTTGAAGAATTTTTAGTCGAATGAATCGACCCTCCCCTTCTTTTTTATGCCTGGTAATTACTCTATCGTTCCCTTTTGCCGAACAGCTATGTTACGGAGACGTAAACAAACTAACACCGTCTGTCAAGCGGTGATGGGGTACAAACACACACACTAAGACGCATTCACATAACATGTGTATATATATATATATATATATATATATATATATGTATGTATATATACGACGTGCATCTTTCAGTTTCTGTCTCACAAATCCACTGACGAGGCTTTAGTCGGCCTGTGCCTGTAGTAGAGGGCGCTGTCGTGTGGGCAAGAGCGGTGCATTCCGTCAGATATACAAATATACGTGTATAAACATTACGTGTGTGTGTGTGTGTGTGTGTGTGTGTGTGTGTGTGTGTACAAGTCTTTCCGTCGGAAACCAACACCAGTCTCTTTGGAGTCCATTTCATCGTGTGCGTATGTACACACACACACACACACACACACACACACACATATATATATATATATATATATATATACATATATATACATATATGCATACATATATACATACATACGTATACGTGTACATATCTATATATGCAGTGAAACGTGAAGCTGGAAAATGGCAGTTGCAAAGCGAAGTCCTAAACATTTCGAGCCGACTGCGCCTCTCCATTTACATCCAAGCTTAAAAAGCAAGGATGGCCACAGATAGATAGATACATACATACATACATACATACATACATACGTAAATGCATATGTGTGACTTGTGCGTGTGCGTGTGTGTTTCTTGTATAAGAGAGCGTGGTGAGTGAAAGCCAATCTGCAGAATTGCCCTTGTAAAGTTTATCTCGTAAAAGTGACAACGTCTCAGCATGTTTCCCATTGGCGAAGCTGACATTCCTCTGAGACACAACGTCCCGCCAAATGGATCTGATTCCGTACAAAGTAACACACAACACTAAACATAAACATAAGGATGGGTTTATGAGGGAGGATGGTGGCGAGGGGGTGATGTATCTCTGTGCGCGTGTGCGCACGCTTATATATGCATACATACATACGCACACATACATACATATACGCATACATACGTACATACATACATACACACACACACACACATACATAAGTACAGTTCGTAGATGTATGCATGATAGTATAACTATGTTCACATATGTACGTATAGACATGGAATTGCCTTAGCGTACACGTATTCACACACACACGCACATACATCTCTCAATCCACTTCGGCCCTACATTCATCCTGGGGTCGGAGAAGATTATTTTGCTTTCGGTGTGTGTATGTGTGTGTGTGTTGCGTGTATTTATGTGTGCGTCCTGATCGCGCAGAGCTACGATCAAAGTCATTCCACCCATGACCACCATGTCATATACACCGGATAACATTACCAGTGTGTCCCCTTTAGAGACAGCAGCATGTATTTGCCTTTTTTGAAGGACTTGCTGTTATTTCTAGGAAGTCGAGGGCGGTTCACTTCATCCGTATTTGCAGTGACAATGTGTGTGTGTGTGTGTGTGTGTGTGTGTGTGTGTGTGTGCTTGTATGTGTATGGGTGTGCGCATGTGTGTGTATACATGTGTGTACATATGTCCATGGGTGTGCTTTGATGTGAATGTGTGTGTGTGCCCGTGTGTATGTGTACGTGCATGTATGCATGCTTGTATATATGTGTGTGTGTGTGTGTGCGTGCGTGCGTGTCTGTGGATGTGCGTTTGTGTGTGTGTGTGTGTGTATGTGAGAGGATGCGTTATGGGTGTAACCGCTACCCAGCTTTTCCCCGTGCCTTCCAGCAGCACCCTCGAGATGATAACTATAAAAATATGGCCATGTCGTTAAAGTAATCCTGTGTTGTGTTTCAAGACCTTCTTCTTTCCGATCCCACCTCCTCCTGCCCCCACCGAAACTGACTGCGATGGGGACGGGGTGGGGGGGATCGCTGGAAAACCCATTAGGACTCTGAGGACCTTACTCTCTGCGACGTTACCATCCTGCCAGTGTTTAGAAGAACAACATCATTGCTGTCATCATCGTCGTCGTCGTCAATGTCATCGCCATCATCATCATCACCGGCATCCATCGTCATCATCATCATCATCATCACCGTCAGCAGCCGCAGCAGCGATCATCATCTCCCATGCCATTATAACCCTAACCCTAACTCCACCGCATTCTCCTGCTCCTTCTTTTCATTCTCCTTCGGCTAATCATCATCATCATCATCATCATCACCACCGTCATCATTATTTCCCCTTTTTTATCGTTGTCATCATCATCATCATCGTTATAAATAACATGGACGATGGCAGTAGTAATAGTTAAATTAGTGTTAACATAATTAATGCAATAACCATTTTAAAAAGCTAATTAGAAATATTTATATGTCAAGGATAAAACAATGGATAAAACGGTTTTTATGGAAGATCATTCTTGGCATGTTCCTGTCTTATTGGACCTCTTCAGTTAAACACGGACCTCAGTATTTTCGCCAAGTAGTGATGAGAGAGAATCAATCAACATCCATGACCCTTTATTTTCTTCTTTCGGACCGTCGAAGTTATCTTCAGACAAAACACCAAGCCTAAATGACAGGAAACCCAGCAAAGGGAACTCAAGGACCAGGTGCTGGTCGTTGGGTACTTTTAAACAAGGCGATGGATTAACTCTTTCAATTCCGCTCTCCACCCCCGCCCCCTCCTGTACAAGAATTCAAATAGTCGGAACAAATACCGCAAAGACGATTCTGCTAATCTCATTCTCTTGACGGGTACTTTGTCCTATCAACCCGAAAGCGACGGGTATGGTTGATCTCGAGAAGGATTTGAACTCGGAGTGTAGAGAGACGGAACTGATATTGTGAGTCAACTCGTCCGATACTCCACTAATTCCATAAATTCACTGCCTTGAACTAATACATTCTTTCATCGGTCCCAGGAGGATGAATGGCAAAGATGACCCCAGCGGGATTTGTACACGGAGCACAGAGAGGTGAAAAATAGCGCAAAGCATTATCGATCCGAAAACTCAATTTTCATAAAAGGAAAATAAAACACAATGTCGCAGCCAAAAAAAAAACTATTTTAAAAATTCAGGAAAATGGCTGAGAGATAAGTTTCCTCAAAGTTACCGCTTTCAGCTTCCAAGATGGTTCCGGAACCTGGCGTATGTGTTCTTCACTGTGTTCTTGGAAAAACCTTCAAGCACCTGCTTGACCTTGGCCACGAGGTCAACCTTGATGTGGCAGGCAGAGCGGCTGGTGATCCGTAGGATTAGAACCAGGTGAATTAGAAAGCCAGAAATTGAGGCTGGTGAAGTCGAAGGAATTTCGGCAACAGTCACTTCTGACTCTTTCCGGAGGTACGGCAAGAAACCGAATCCTGCAGTCATACATATGACTTTTCAGCAGCAACCCGCTCCTGCTAGGGATTCACCACCATTTCCCGTAGATTCTGAATTGAGCCAAAGGTCCTGTTCAAAGACGTGGGGATGGATTCTGGCGTGCGGATGCGGTCAGAACGCCTGTTTTCTTCCTTCTTGCTGTGTCCCTACTTTCAGCAGTCATGAGGTCGGCATTTTGACACCCGTCGCAAATCATCATGAGAAACTCTTTTCCAATATTCAGATGGCTTCCAGTCCTTCATTTCAGCTAACTTTTTCTCAACTACAACTTTAATCTTTATTCTCTCCAACGCCGTTCACTCTTCGCAATACACCTTAAATGTTCCTTTAAAAAAAGGAGACACAGAAAAGGCATATTTCTCTAAGATACACACAAAAACTACGGCAACTAACGTTTTCGACTATTTTTCCGAGTGCAACACACGTTGAACGCAAACATTTGGTAAACCATTAAAAAGCTTGGTTTTTACCGATTCGTGTGTAGAGGAACTATGCCTCTAAAATATGGGATTATGTGAAAGAGAGAGAGAGTACATGCGTATGTAAATGTATGTGAGTGTGTGAGAGAGAGGGGCGAAAGAATATGAGTGTCATTGTAAGCGTCTGTGCGTGTGCGACTCAAATAAATTATTCAAGAGACATTTTCCATTATGTCTAATAACACAAAGATGGCAGAACCGGTGTGAATTATTTTCCTTCCTCACCACCTTAAATGTACATAATTCTCATTACTTTGTATTCTTTTTCAAGCATCATTGGGTTATGAAGGTCAGAAAATATGCATGCATTCAACAGTTGTTAATTGTCCGAATCAGATCGATATCTATACCACTGTTGCCATTGATTTGTGTTCGATGGGAGTGGGACACGGAGAGGTTGTGAACAGATTTCCAAGGGAAATAACCCTAAGTGGATACAGATAGTATTTTCCCTTTGTCAAGGGAGGTAACATAGGCCTTACAAAATTTCTGATCAAATCATTCGATTAATCCGTTCGACTTAATTCATCGTTTTTTGTGGTAATTTTCTACTAAATATTCAAAATGTCGATTTTTCAAGAGCTCTAAATATTCCGCAGCCTTTTACAGACATATTTTTCTATACTAAATTTTGAATATTAATTCATTTCAGTCATAGTAGTAATATTGAACTGCGATTTAGTTTCTCGGCTATCAATGATTGTAACCGTGAAGCCTCGCAAGTCTACTGGCTGGGATATTGCACTCGTGATCATAAGAGTGGTTTCGATTCCCGAGCTGGGTGATGTGTTGTATTCGTGAGCAAAACATCTCGCATTGCTCCAGCCTCCTCAGCTGTAAATAAGTTGCTGAACGATATTCTTTTACTTGTTTCAGTCATTAGACTGCGGCCATGCTGGGGCACTGCCTTGAAGAATTTTAATCGAATAGACCCCAGTACTTTTTTTTTAAAAGCCTGGTACTTATTCTGTCGATCTCTTAAGCGGAACCGCTAAGTTACGGGGGATATGAACTAACCAACATTTGTTGACATACACACATATACACATGACAGGCTTCTTTTAGCTTCCATCTACCAAATCCACTCACAAGGCTTTGATCGGCCCGTGGCTATAGTAGAAGAGACTTGCCCAAGTTGTCACGCAGTGGGATTGAACCCGGAACCATGTGGTTGGAAAACAAGTTTCTTATCACACAGCCACTCCTGCCCATATATATATATATATATATATATATATATATATATATATACATATATAATTAACAGCAACAGAAGCAGTATTAACACCAAAAAGCAATCCTTGATCTCCAATTTAATTTGGATGCTGCTTTAGAACATAGAATACTGAGTTATTTACCTTGAAAGTGGATCTCATAAGGACACATGGTGCATAAAAACACTCGTAATTATATCCTTGACAGACGAGAACCGACAGCTACGGGTCAGAAATGTCAGATTACATGATTTCACCCTGCAATGAGTTCCTCAGTGACAGATGTTCAGCAGCAACATAACAGCTGAATCTCCCAACAATATATATACAATATCATTGCCTATTCAGGCAGTGATGTCACAAATAGCCTCAAGGCTTATCAAAAAATAATAACGAAAGAAGCTCTATTAATATCAGATTCGTGATTTTTGTTTGTTGTTTTATACAGTTGAGGTGTTAGAGTGTGGCTCTGCTGGAGGTGGACCAATGTCCATTGCAAGTGGCCATTCATTGTCCATTGAGCATGGAAAAGAGACATAAGAGATTATGATGAGATTATCTCACACACACACAAGAATGAAAACGAAAAAGACAAGCTATAAAATGAGAAGAAAAAAATAAAAAAAATTGGCAGCTTTATTCTTAGATATGAAACAGAAGCATGCAAGTTGGCATTAATTGCTGCTCCCTTTTTTCCTGATCCTGAGCCCTTTGTTTCCCAAACTCATTCTGGGCAAACAAGCGACATTCGAGATACCAAGTGAGCTGATATTTGAAGAAGAATGTCAAAAAATGAGATAAAAGAAGACAACAAAACTGGTGGTGGCAGGGAAATATGGAGGTTTGACCAATTCCTTAACATTTTAATGTTTTATGATATTTAGGTTGTGTTTTTTTGGTATGGGCTATTGTTTAAATTTGATTTAATTAAACTGATGTCATTATTTCTTCTCTTTTTTTTGTTTTTTAAATGGCCTTAAATATTTGTTTTTTGAGAAAAAAATATCTTAAAAATAGTTGAAATAGAATATTAAAAAAGGTAACTAAACCCGGAATGTAGGTATTTCTTATCTCAGTTTTTTGACTTTTTCTCTTTTTTTTTTTTTTTTTGTAAATATTTTGTTTAAGACTGAGAACATATGAAGTTTTAATAGAGATTCTCTGCATTGGCTGAACGTGGTTTCTTGATTTTCTCAATATTCTTCATGACAACATCGTGTAAAGATGCCTGCAAATAAAGGGAGACAACAACAATGTTTTAACGTTACATTACATAATTTATGCACCAACAACACAACTCCTATCTGATCCATCAAAATACTACATCAACAACCAAATCTCCCTCAATTCACACCCTTAGATAAAAGTTAAGCAACTAGGTCTCTCTCTCTCTCTCTCTCTCTCTACCATCTTGGCATTTTGAACTAATTATATCGGCCTATTAAGCATCGCTAGATTGCAGAAGTCGGAGTGTGGTTAGCCTTGTCTGTCACTGGTTCATTCATAATTCCAGACAACCAATCAATGCCAATGATAGGTTTTTGTAGACCAACAGTTTACAGCTTTTGGCTGTTGATGAAAAACAAAGCAGCTACAACTAAATCAAGAAGAAAAAATAATAAAATGCAACACAATAGACTTGTTCCAACCATGCCAACACTGAAAACAAACATGGAAAGCGATGACAAAGGGTTATGAATTACTAATTATTTTGTTATTTCGTCTATATTTGTTCCTTGTGCTGTTGAGAAATCTAATAATTTAATTAAACTCATAAGGTGTGCTATCAATGTTAACGCAGCCATTGAAATTTTTTCAAAGTCCCCTGCAGTCAACAGAATCAGAACAGAGACTGTCAGGAAGATTACAAATGGAGTGAATCTGTGATAAGCCAAAGTGACCAAGTGTAAGCTAACCACAGCCTATCACAGTGGTTCCCAGCCCTTTTATTTAAATGAGTTTTCCCACAGGGACAAACCTAATGCCTGGCAGAACAGCATTTTGGTCAAGTGTTACAAGGACAAAGGAAATGCTTTAGAAAGGGGCCATCAAATTGTTGGACCAGATTTTGTACACGACAGATGTGCAGCAGCAATAAATTAACAAAAAGTAGACGGGGAAAAGATGCCTTCAAATGGCCAACATTACAACAATCTGCACAGATCTTTTACTTGTTCCAATCACTATACTGCGGCCATGCTGGAGCACCGCTTTCAAGAATTTCAGTTCAATAAATCAACCCCAGTGCTTCTTTTGCTTTTTTCTAAGCTTGGTACCTATTCTGTCAGTCTTTTTCACCAAACCGCTAAGTTACAGAGATATAAACACCAGTTGTCAGCAGTGGTGAGAGACAAGCACACACAGGCTTCTGCCAGTTTCTGTTGACGAAACCCATTCACAAGGCTTTATTCTGTTATTGTGTTACTTGTTTCAGTCATTTAACTGCAGCCATGCTAGAGCACCACCTTAAAGGGATTTTAGTCGCAGATATCAACCTGACTTATTCTTTGTAAGCCTAGTACTTATTCTATCAGACTCTTTGCCAAACCGCTAAGTCATGGGAACATAAACACACCAATATCAGTTGTCAAATGATGGCCTGGGGACAAACAGACACAAACACAAACACACAACAGGCTTTTTCAGTTTCTGTCAACCAATCCATTCACAAGGCTTTGGTGGGCCTGAGCCTGTAGAATAAAACATTTACCAAAGTGTCACTCAGTGGGACTGAACCCAGAACCATGTGGTTGGGAAGCAAGACTTACATAGTGGTTTCTGAGTTCACAGGTCATGAGACGCAGGCTGATGTACTCCTTCTCATCTAGCTCTCGTACTGATTGCCGGTAATCATCCTGGAAAAGCAAAGCATCTTGATTGAAGTAGACAAACCAATTTCTGTAGAAACTACAACCAACAACTGACAAGGAAATATCTAAATGTATTTATTATATACAAGGTGTTCAAAGAGTCTCTCTGCAGGGAAATTTTTCATCCAAGATTTGTTTCAAAACATGTGTAGAAAGAGTCAACTTGGGTATTGAAAACAAAGGACGACACTTTCAACACCTCTTATAAAGTCTTGGGGGGGGGGGGGGGGCTAATGCAGTTTCGCACCTGAAAAGTTTGAACGAAGATTGTACTTACTATGTGAGGATACTTAGCAACTTTTGACACCAATTTTGCTCGAGTTACAAAATAGCGTGAAATCATTTCCAGATAAGAAGCAGATTCTGTTTCAACTTGTCTCGCCTCAGCCAAAGTATCTTCCTGAAAGTGTTTTAAACAAGAATTAATTATTTTGTAACTCTCAATAGAGACAAATTAGACCACGGGAAATGAAATGTGTGTGTTTGTGTATGTAAATGAATTTAGAATGAAAAATTACTCAATGGATGTAGTAGACTTCATTCATTTCTTCAAAGTCAAGGTCTTCCCCATCCTCCATCATGTTTCATTTCAGTGTTACAAGACTCAGAACCATAAAGAATTGTTTGGTCACTACACCTGAGAAATATCCCACCATTTTAAAAATGGAAGGTGCATATCCAAGATTATATAATCTAGATACACTATCCTTAAACAGAGATGGGATGGTCATGGATTGATTGTCTTTGGTCATAGGTTTGCTCACTTAAAGTTGATTTGTTTTCTACCAAAGACAAAGCAAATGAGATACCAACCACTCTGGTATTCTGTCGGTTACAACGATGAGGGTTCCAGTTGATCCCAGCAATGGAGCAGCCTGTTCAGGACATTAACATGCAAATGGCTGAGCACTCCACAGACAGACATGCTCTTAATCTAGTTTTCAATATATACACAAAAAATAAGCAGAATGCAGATGGATTGAAGATATACTGGAGGTGCGAAAATTGTGTGTGCAAGGTGAGACTTCAAACAGATGAAAAGTCTAAAGAGCTGAAGAACACTGGAATCTATAATCTTGCTTCAACTGCTGCAGAGGTAAATGCAAGGATAAGAGTTTCAAATATTAAAGTGAAGTCTATTTCATCTCGAGGTGCCCCTTGCTCAGTTATCACTGGTGAAGTTCAGATTTTAAACAACTGTACATTGTCACAAATACCTCCGTTTGCACAGCTTAATAGGAATATTAGACGTTGGAGGCAAGCGGATTCCAACTATCCTGACACCCCTCTTACAAATCCTGGGTTTTCCATTCCAAGGTAGGAATACTCCAACCTTGACAATGATGAGACGTTTTTAAAGTATGACAGCAGGACGGATGATTCAAACCAAATACTAATATTTGCAAGTGACGAAGCACTTCAACAGTTAAAACAGCGGGCGACAGATGGAACATTTAAGTGCTGCTCTAGTATATTTTTTCAGTTATATATATACTTTAAAAATATATATATATATATATATACTTTAAAAATATATATATATATATATATATATATATACTTTAAAAATATATATATATATATATATCCAAAGACCATCATACATCTCGAGAAGTGTATACATTTTGTGTGTGTCTCTCTCTCTCTCTCTCTCACCATACACATACATTTGAGTGATTGACTCTACCTGAATGGACACACCAAAGTTGTTGCCATCTTCAATTTTGGGGATGAGAAAAGAAATCCACATTTTTAACTGGAAAGAAAAAAAGAATAGGTTTAAATAAGGGTAACTCAAATTGAACATTCAGACCAGGTATAAACAAAATATAAACAACACAATCTTACAAATATCTTATATTTTTTTTTTACTTGTTTTAGTCATTAGACTGTGGCCATGCTGGGGCACCACCTTGAAGAATTTTTAGTTGAATAGATTGACCCCCAGTATTTATTTAAAGATGTAAGTGAGGGAGATTTGGTGACTGTTTTAACCCTTTGCCTGTCCTGTGTATCTCTTGTGATACACAACACATATTTCCCTGATGTCCCTGCATCATATATATAATACATATTCCCAATTCTTTTAAACCAAAGGAACTTGGGACTTATGAAAGGAAAACTCTATATTACTCAAAACATAAGAAACAAAGGTTAACTAGAAGTATGAAAACAAACAATGGACATTAAGAACTACCTTACAAAAATACCTTAGACAGGCAAAGGGTTAAAATGAGACTAAGACCCCAGTCTGTTTAAAGAAGTAGATAATAATATGAAGCTAATGAATAAATAATAAGAGAGAAAGCAAGCTTACCATATTAGTGTGATCAACGAGCTGTCTAATGATGGGTTTCAATGTCTGGATTAGATGAGAGATTTCTTTATTTGTGGGAATACTACCTTGTGGAAGACACAACACCATTGAACCTTGAACTGGAAAACAATATCAACAAATATTACAAAAAATTGGTCATCTTTCCATTTAAAAAATTTTCTGGTTTTGGTTTTAGTCTGAAAGTTGTTTTTCAACTAGTTGACTCTGATTGAGCAGATTTGAAATTAAAAGTAATCCAGCCATGACCATCCCATCTTCTTACAATATTTAAAACTGCATGTGTCGTTCCTTTTTGCAACAATTTAACCCTTTAGTGTTAAATGTAATGCTTTTTTGTTCATGTTATTTTGAATTATTCTAATTCAAGAGGGATGTCCACAATATTTGCTTGTAACTTTGTTAATTTTTTACATAAAGATTTGAAATTTTGTCAATGGATGCTTATATGCCAGTGGATTATAGTTATGTAACTTTAGCTGATCTTGCAGATTAAATTTGACTTTTACGGGCAGGTAAATTTAATTAACAGGTGTAAAAGCAATAACATTATGGATAAACATCAACTGCATCTTGCCTGTTTGATCCGTTACTAAAATTATCCCAGATGTCAACTACCAACAATTTTGTCACTTTTCATGATGAGGTACATTAATTTGAGTTAATTAAAATACAGGTATAATCAGTACAAGATTTTATTCTTTCTCTAAATTTCACTGCTCTACATGGTCACCCAACTTACAAGAAACAGCAGCCAAATCCCATTTAAATAATATCCTGCTCTTGTAACAAAAAAAAAACATTTTTTAAACAAAGGCCATACTGGACAGTGCAGTTATAGATCTACAAAAAAGACGAAACGTCATGGCTGGAGTGCTTTTTATCATAAACTTATTCTTTACATAGCTGACCCAGAGTGAAACAACAACAAAATATCACAATTAAACAATGAAACAAAAACAAAACAAAAAATACAATTTTGGTCTATTTTGCCCTGACAAATCAACTTACCATTATCAAGATTTGCATGGTTCTGATCCAGACGTCTCTTCTTTGATGGCTACAAAAAGAGAGGACAGAGAAATAGTGAGTGTAACGAAGAAAGACATAAATGGCTCGTTAACCCTTTAGCATTTAGATTATTCTTCTAGCTAACACAATGCTTATTTATTCCCATTGTTTTGAATTAATCGTGCATAATCTCATAGCTTCAAGGTTCCAATGATGTGATTATTTTTAGAATGACATTGTAGTGGAAGAGGCTGGGATCTAGCTGGCTTGAACGTATGGCTGCCAGTTTAAATGCGAAAGGGTTAAAGAAAGAAAGCAACAAAAAAATGGAGAACTTGATGCAGTGTGGAGAATAATAAAAGGGTGGAAAGAGGAAGAGGACAAAGATAAGAATGTTAGGGTTAGGGTAAAGAGAGAGAGAGAGAGAGAGAGAGAAGTTCATGGGTGGAAGTAAACAGGAAATAAATGAAGAGAAAGAAGAAAGCACTGCATGGTGTTTAGGGTGGTTGAAAGAAGGATAAAAGATTTAAAAAAGACAAAAGTTAAAATTGGACAAAATGTGTAGCTTCAGAAGGAAACTATTTTGTAGGAGATTAAATGGCAAAGAATTGGTGTGTGTCGGAGTCTTTGATCAGACCTTGTATTAAAGACACACCTTGCAGTACAAGACTTCAAGAGTAAATTTAATTGTCATAATTATGTGTGAATAATATTCTTTAAAACTTATTCAACAGTGCAATTCACAATAGTTTCTATTCTTCTCATGAACACATCTGAGGAGATGTGATCATACAAGAAATGAATTAAATTTTTTAAATAATTTTAAATATTTCTAACTCCTCTAAAAACTTCTAAAAAGAAAGAAAAAAAGAACATTAGATAAAGTAAAAAAAAAAGAGAAGAAAGAGATGGAAGAAAATCTGTCGAGTCATTGTGGAAATGGAACAGAAATCTAAAAATCTTTCAATGGAGAAAGCTTGGAGAGCTAAGAATGTTACTGACCAAATCTTCAACCAACACAGGATCTGGTACAGGGACATTCAAGTCACAATGGATGTCGTTTACTCGTTCTAATGTTAATGTTTTGAATAAATTGTCCAATTCCACAACCTTCCGCGGAAAGACATCTTTGATGAGAACTTCACCCTGGAAAAAACGTTTAGAAAAAACAGAAAAATCATTTTCTTTTTTATATTTGTTGAAACTTGAATTAACAAGCAGGAAATATTTAAAAGGAATGCAGCACATCTTCAATAACATAGTAGTATTACTACTACTACTAATTGTTTCTACTAAAGGTAGAGGGCCAGAGATTTTGAGGGGAAGGGCAAGTTAATTACACGGAGCCCAGTAATTGACTGGTAAGTTATTTTATCAACCTCAAAAGGATGAAGGACAAAGACGAGCTTGGCAGCATTTGAACTCAGAATGTAAAGAGCCAAAAGAATTACCGAGAAGCATTTTCTTCAATGCAATAAGGATTCTGACAGCTCATCACCATTACTAATCACCATCATCATCATTTAACATTTGTTTTTCCATGCTGGCATGGGTTGGATGGTTTGACAGGAGCTGGGAAGGCTGAGGGTGCACCAGGCTCCATTTGTCTGTTCTGGTTTCTGATGCCCTTCCTAATGCCCAAACACTTTACAGAGTGTACTGGGTGCTTTTTACATAGCACAAGCACTAATAATACTAATTCCTTTTACTAAAGGCACAAGGCCTGAAATTCCAGGAGACAGTATTGGTCAATTCCACTGACCCCAGTGCTCAATTGGTGCTTATTTCATTGACCCTGGAAGGAGGAAAAGGGAAAGTTAACCTCAGTGGAATTTGAACTCAGAACATGGAAAAGGACAAAATTCTTTGTCTTGCACGCTAACGATTCTGCTAGCTCGCCACCTTAACAACAGCAGCAACAATAACAACAATGATGGTGGTGGTAGTGGTGATGATGATTTCTCACATTGACCACCAGGCCATGCATTTCAGGAGAGTAAACAATCAAATAGGTCGACCAATTTTATCAATAACAAAAGATAAATGAAAGGGGACTGAGCGAATACCAATTCAGAGGGAAAATAATGCAATGAAACTGCATTGCATTTTCTCTTTCAGCCCATCATAAAAATATTTCTAATTTTGGCACAAAATATAAACACAGAGCAGCATAGCCATAATGGCATTAAAGGTTTATTTATGAGAGACAGAAACAGCGTTTGTAACAAATACGAATTGGCACACCACATGTTCACAGATCCCTGGTACTACCTTTGCAGACTGCCAGGGGTCTGCAGAGTAAGGCTGGGAACCACTGGTATAGGACGATATGGGGGCAACTGAAGTAGGCTAAAACAATAATGTGTTTTACCTTGCTGACCACCAACAATGGTGGTCAGCAATCTTTTACCTTTTACTCATTTCAGTTATAAGACTGCAGCCATGCTGGAGCACCACCTTGAAGAATACATTTTTTTAAAAACCTGGTACTTATTGTGTCGGTCTCTTTTGTCAAACCACTAAGTTACAGGGAGGTAAACACACCAACACCAGTTGTTAAGCAGTGGTGGGGGACAAACACAGACACACACATACGATGGGCTTCTTTCAGTTTCCGTCAACCGAATCTACTCACAAGGCTTTGGTTGGCTCGAGGCTAGAGTAGAAGACACTTGCCCAAGGTGCTACACGGTGGGACTGAACCTGGAACCACATGGTTGGGAAGCAAACTTTTTAACACACAACTATGCCTACTCTTATTTGTAAAGTGACAAATTAAAAACAGAAAAATAATCAAAGAAATAAAAAAACAGCTTACATCTGTTTTCAACTTTTCTTTGAAAGCTGCTACCTAAAAGAGAAGAAAGAAAATCATTTACAACACCTGGTTCTCATTCAAAGGTATTTTTCAATATTATCACTATTATTATTATTATTATTACTATTATTATTATTCAGGTCACTGTCTGGAATCGAACTTGGAATCTTGGGGTTTGTAGCTTTTCTTCAGTTATGTTCCAAACACAAGTTTAATGATGACAAAGTTGATTTATTTATAAACTCTTTTATTCTTTCGCTGGTTTCAGTCATTTGACAGTGGCCATGATGGAGCACCACCTTTAGTCAAAGAAACTGACCCCAGGACTTACTCTTTGTAAGCGTAGTATTTATTCTATCAATCACTTTTGCCGAACTGCTAAGTTACAGGGGCGTAAACACACTCACATCAATTGTCAAGCAATGGTGGGGGGGTGGACAAGCACAGACACACAAATACATCCATATATATATATATATATATATATATATATATATATATATATATATATATATGACGGGCTTCTTTCAGTTTCCATCTACCAAATCCACTCACAAGGCTTTGAACAGCCCAAGGCTATAGTAGAAGACACTTACCCAAGATGCCACACAGTGAGACTGAATTTGAAACCATGTGGTTGGTAAGCAAGCTACTTACCACACAGCCTCACTTAACAAGATCCTGCAAGCCTCAGGATTGCATTGGGCTCCAATGTCACTTTTGACATGATTTCTACAACTGCATGCCATTCCTAACATCAACCACTTTGCACTGTGTACTGGATGTGTTTCTCCCCACTCCCTTTTTTTAAAATTATATTTTTGTGCCACCAGCGGTCGCCATATAAGTTACAAAACAGAAAAAGAAGGGAAGGAAAGAGCCCCCTCGATTAAGTGGGAGATAACTTTTACCCAGATACTCATCAGTTATCATTTAACGTCAATTTCCCATGCTGGCATGGGTTGGGCTACCCAGCATATGAGGGTGGGTATATACATACATATGTAAAATATATAATTAAGGCTAATTAAATTGACTATTATTAATTAGTGTAATGATAAGAAAGTAGAAACAGTGAAGCGTCAGAGTAAACGTTTGAAGGCTACATTCTGAGTTCAAATCTTGATGGGACTGATTTAGTGTATTTTTACCAATATCGATATAAACCAGAGTCAAATTATTTTTGACAATGAAACCTTAAAGGTCTTTAGGTCTCCAAGTCAGGAAAGAAAAAAAAGCCTCAACAGACTTTCAGACAGTCGAGATAAGATCGCTTATATTGGGTTGGTGCATAATTACTGCGGCTTTTTTTTCAACAAATTTTATTCAGCAAAAACAATAACTGCACGTAATAAAAACATCTTTAAATGATTATTCCGGGGTATATTCACCATCTACTTCAATTACTGCTTCCGATTTGCTTAGCAGACGGTCAGACCATCATTTAAAGATGTTTTTGTTAAATGTTGTCATTGTTTTTGTTGAATAAAATTTTGTTGTAAAAAAGCCGCAACAATCGTGCACCAACCCAATAGAATTGGAGTTGAGTATAGCCAAATGAACAGGCTCCCGTATTCAGGAGGATGACAAAAAAGTTTTAATTTAAATTCGGGCAAATTAATTGCTGTCAGATATCTAGTCCACCAGCTTACTATTTCTGTCAACAAATAAGCTCTTCCTTTTTAAAAAGACATTTCCGTAGCACCAACATGAAGAAATTTGGCTGCTATTTCTAGCTAGTCGAGCGAACATATATAGCAGAAATGGGGGGAGGTGACAGAAAGGGCTGAAATTACAAATTTATAAGAACCTATTGAGATGCATCTGAGATGAGATAAACAATCTTAACTTTATGAGTAATGCGTTGATCTTTTAGGTTTAAAAAGTGTTTTTCTATCGAACTTTTAGAGAATTTGTCAATGAGCCGTTTCAAAATTTAAATGTGAGCGAGAATCTCTCCACTTCTGATATAAAGGCTCCCTCGAATGCTGAGGCCATAGCTATAAGAATTATAGCATATTTAATCTTTCTCTGTTTTCATAATTCTCAGAAAAGATTCTACGATGCAGTCGCCTTCTTGGTTAGCCATTGGTAACTATGGACCGAAAAATCACGTGGAGTGGTGTAAGGGACGTAACTATATTGCTATGGCTGGTGTGGAAGTTCTTCATAGATAAGATATATAATATATGAATATATGGAAATATGTCTTTACTCTGTCATCTGAACGATACTGAACGGATTCAATCGATTTTTTGCGATTAATTCTTTATTCCAAATTACTCCTGTTCGAACGCGTTCTCTGGAAGGGTCATGGTAAGTAAGTACAAGAACTGCACTATTTTCTGCTTGGCATTCAGAGATTGAATATTGATAATTATCAATACATCGTAAAATGTGCTATTAAATTTATGGAAAATAATATTTCCAATCATATATACTTAACCATCTGCATTTCTTTTGGTTTGTTGTCAATCACTCCTGGGCATTAATTATATCAATGACTGGAATCTTTAAATCGAATTCTACGGAAACGTTACAACATGAAAACAAAGACTTTTGTCAACGTATTGCGATGATAAAGCTACTAGACACCTTTCCATATGGAAGCTCCTCAACTCGCTAAAGAATTTAATATATTTTATGGTTGAATGAGGATAAATATCTGATCTTATGAATAAAAGAATTTGATACTTTGAAAAAAAAAAAACATATAAAACATGAATCCCCTTTTTTAAATAAAGAATTAAAATTTAGATATCGAAATTTTGATGTGTGCTTTCTTTAAATTAATTCAAAAGGCACACCGTTATCAGGTGAGGGTTATCCACTATAAAGGGATCATATCCTGGTTTATCCTAATTACTATTATTGATAACTATTGCAGTTATCCTAATTATTTTTATAATCCAATCAAACTGATCAGATAATAAAAAGTATCGATCAAGATTTGGAAAACAAAAAGCACTTTGTATGCCTAGAGACATTTGTTTATACCTGTGTGACAGTAAATTAATATTTACTTATAAAATATTTACAAAACAGAAAATAATGACAAATATTTTTTTTTTAAATGAGCCAGTCGCATGTGCTTTTTTGTTTTTCCTCTAACACATAATAATGTCTAGTTTAAATAAGGATTTCGTTATTTATGCAATGTAAATAAAAATCCTAATTGAAACAATCTTTAAAATGTCTTAAATTGAATTTTTTTACTCATTTCGTTGAGTATTTCGTTTTCCTTTTTATATTTCCAAATGATTTCCATTGTAAAGAGACACAAAAGACTAATAGAGTCGCAGCTCCTTATGTATATATGTAAGCTATATATATATAACAGATGGTCCTACATTAATTAACAAGTTCTCAATTAAACAAAGCTTGTTATATTAACATGCTGTCTTAATTGCATTGAGGATCTTTTACCAACACATGGCCAAGTGGGAAAGCAGTGCGTGTCTTTATCTGAACAGCACTTATTATCCTAATACGTATAACGACACTCTAATGGCTGGTTCTTTTCATAGTGCAGTCATTGTATTAATTGCTACTTACCTGTTGGTCAACATTGTTCGACATGACGTGGCTACAAGACGAAATGGCACCAAAAGTAAATTGTAAACTTAAGACAAACTTGCGCCAAATTCTCTCTGGCGTCCCTGCATCGAAGATTAGAGAACGGCAATCCAAGGGAGTTCACTCACCGGCATGCACCCGACATCACAGCGAAAATGACGTCATAGTTAGACACCGAAAAGCAGAATTATTAATTAAACAATTATTTAATTAATATGAAACAAATATGTAATAGTTTGTTTTATTTAAATGAACTTTATCAAAAGCACAGTATCGAATTTATTAAATACCCCTTTCAGGAATATACTAACAATTTACATACAGGAAACCATTTTAGATAATAAAAAAAAAGAACTTTGACACAAACGTATTGAATAGATAACACTTCAATCTATCGCAGATAACAGTGTCTACTGGTCATTTCTTGAACTACAGTTGAGTACTTGGAACATGTATAATTCTTGTAAGCGTGTACCTGTGCAATGGTGTCGGGTTGTAGATATGCATGGCGATAAATTTTTGTTACGTTTTAATATACAATATCGTCAAGAAAAGTACAAGTGAATAAATGCATGTGCGTGTGTGCATATATATATATGGGAGAATATACAAATAATAACAACAGACGAGGACAGGTGGTGTAAATAACAAAAGTATATATTAGTATATATTATATTCTTGTATTCTCTTCATGTATCAGTCATTGGTTTGCATCGATGCTGGAGCATCGTTTTGGAAGTTATAGTCGATCAAATCGCCCCTAGTCGTTATTTTTAAGTCGAGTACTTATTCCATCCCTCTAAGTTGCGGAGACATAAATAAATTGACAATTGTTTATAAGCGGTGGTGGAAAGCAAAACACAAAGACCTGCACACACACATTTTTTTTTTTTTTTTTGCCTACATATATAAATTTAAACATATGTCATCATCATCATCATCATTTAGCACCTGTTTTCCATGCAGTTCTGGGTTGGATGGTTTTGACAAGAGCTGGCAAGTCAGGATATACGATTGATGCTTGAACGCCATTATATAAGTGGCAGGGAATTGCAAAGGAAACATGATTAAATGGTGCAGAGGTGGGGATTGAGTGGCACAAACCTGGGTATATATAGAGTCAGGGGTGGCTATTGGATAGCAATGATACAGAGGAACAGGGCTGTGAGGATAGGTTTGGGGAGTGGGATAATGTCTGAAGGAAGAAATATAAGGAAGAGAAGAGATGTAGATTGGTTTGTTGGGGCAGGGCTAGCAGATAGCAATGTTACAATGAGACAGGGCATGTGGGTGGAACACACAGGTCACAGGGTTGTGGAGAGCAATGATACAGTGGCACAGGGCCAAGAGGACAAGATTGGGGAGTGGGAGGTAAGCACAGTGCAGGAAGTGGAAATGTGAGGAAGAGAAGAGATGTAGTTTGGTTTGTTATGGTAGGGTGTATGAGGAGAAGTTTTCTTGTTAAGTGTGGGTGGGGGACACAGCGCTTCTACAACTCAGTTTTGCTGACATGGACGGGTTTTCTCAAGAACTTCATATCGCCAGACATCTCTGTCCATTGTCATTTCGTCTGTGAGGCCCAACATCCTGAGATCAATCCTTACCACTTCATCCCACGTCTTCCTGGGTCTCCCTCTTCTGCAGGTACCATCCACTTTCAGTGATGGACACTTCTTTATGCTGTCCTCGTTCATACACATCACATATCCAAACCAACATAGCCTTCTCTCTTGCATGCTACATTTGATTCCTCTTATGCCCAACTTTTCTCTCAACTTTTCGCACTTTGTCATACATGCACACTGATGTTGCACATCCAATGGAGCATACTACCTTCATTTCTCTCCAGTCTATGCATGTCTTCTGCATTCAGAGCCCATGTCTCACTACCATGGAGTGTAGCCATTCATACACAAGCATCATATAGTCTACCTTTCATTCTGAGAGAGATTCCTTTTGTTGCCAACAGAGGGAATAGCTCTTTGAAGTTCATCCGCCCAATTCTTATTCTAGAAACAATACTTTCAGAGCATCCTCCACCATTGCTAATTTGGTCACTTAGGTAACAGAAACTATCTACAACTTCAAGAGAGCGTCCTGAGCATTTCAGAGAATCTAAGCCCCGTGTGCTCTTTGTGCTTATTGTTCCTGCACATCTGCCACATATAAAGACTACTTTATCTGTTAATCTACCTGTGATTCCACTGCAACTCTTATGTGTCCATAATTTAAACTGGGTGCAGCAAATGGAATTTCTTCCGATTCCTTTACTACATATTGAGTAGGGCCATTTACCTGACAGAGAGAGAGAGTTTTATCTTCTTTCTTACTAACAATAATGCCATGAATGAAGAAAAGAACCAAACTATTCTGTCATGCTTCCTTACTTCAGATGGTGCCACATCGTTTACTGCACTCCTTTCTTTCCACCAGCTGACTTGTCAGCAACTTTATCATTTGACTCCCAATGCTCTTGGAAGAATTATTTCCGGCAGCTTGTGTACAGTTTGTACATAATGTTAAGGCAGGCTATAGTTCTCTACCAAGACAGTGTTGTTATTCTTGGACACAAGGATTGCTCAATCTAATGCAAGACAACTTGATAAGTCAGTCTGGCTTTCCATAGTTATTTGTATAAATAGCTTTCTATAAAAAGTAAATGCCTCCTATTTGTAGCTAACTATGAGGTCTGTCTTCATGGTGCCTTCCTGGAATCACTACAGCTGGCAAAAGTATCTGCTGCCTTAGCTATCACTATTGAAAGGTGCATGAAGACCTGATCCACTGACCTTACATTTGTAAATGAAACTGAGACGATTGATTCTGATATTATATTTCCAAGACAATAATCTGTCTGTGTGTCTGTTTATCTTTCCCCAAAATCCATTGTAATTTCTTTTACAAAGTTCCACTGCCTATGCCCTAGGCTCTGCAACTAATATCACCCATATATATGCATACACCGCCGGATTGAGTGGTAACTGCCCAGGTTTCAAAACCATAATAGTATCCATAGGGCAGCTGATGATGGATGTATGTTGGATTGTTGGTATGGCTGTTTTTGTTTCTGAAATCAGCTATTATTTTTGGAACAACCTAATATATGTGTGTGTTTGTGTATCATTATCATCATTTAATGGCCGTTTTCCACATTGGCATGGGTTGGACGGTTTGACAGAGGTCGGCTAGGCAAGAAGACTGCACCAGGCTTCACTGTTTTGGAAAGGATTTTACAGCTGGATGTCCTTCCTAACACGAACCACCTTATAGATGTATGTGTGTGTTTGTACACCCATGCATGTTTGGATATACAAACAGAAGAAATAATATTCTATATCTTTAGTAGAGTTTACTTGTTCAAAGTTGGTGGTTCCTACTATCGCAACTCAAGAGTTCCTCACTCTGTTTATCATTTTCAGTATCAAAGAGTTCCTTCTGTGGCTTCAAATAATGCATTTATCAAGAACTCTGAGTTGCAATGGAGTGAACCATTTAAATGCTAAAGAGACCACTAATATGTCATATCATTATAATTTAACATTTTTCCATGGATCCAGCCTGGCCATATATTTTTCCAAGCACCATTCAAAGTTCACTCATCTATGTTATCCACAGCATCCACTGTGTTGAACTTCTTCCACAAGTCTCTAACTGTCAATTTCTTCCATAATTTGTTTGAAAGTTCTTCTCGGGTAATATGCCTCGAAATTAGCTATTACACATTGATCCATTGGCTGTAGCATAGAACGCATTCTACTCTCACACTATCAGAAAGCTTATTTAAGTTCACAGGTTGGTTTGGTCCATTGTCTAAAAGGAGGAATGATTCGTTGGGAATATTACGTCTGGTACTGTTGAGTAGGACAGCAAAATGTAACCTAATCTTCAAAAAGCCTCTTAATCATGTATGCTTTTTTTATTTAAATGTCAAATCAGAGATAAGTTAAATTTTGCATAACCCTTGAAAGTCATTGGAGTTTCAGATACATGGGTAATAGCTTTAATTTCATGTCACCAACAAACATTTTCCTCCCAGAAGGTTTCAACTGGTCACATTATAAAGAGTTATATAGGCTGGACGTGGTGCAAGGTTCACAGACAACAGGTGAACCCATGCAGTTGCCAAGTTATATCCAAGAGATTAGAAAAGACCACTTGAAAGACGTCCATGACAATGGGAAGATGATCTGGTCAAGATGGAAAAGAATGGTGCAATCAAGACTGAATTGGAAGCGCATTGTGATCAGTGGTGTATAACAGAATTTGATGGACTGGTTGATACTGTGATATAAGCCTCACTTGGAATGGTTTCAAATCTAGGTATATTCAGTATATCTTTCCATTCAGGTGTGAGGTACCCACCCACCCTTTCTCTTTCTCTCATATTCACTTTGTAGCTTGGAGATGCACCCTCACCCCCTCTCTTTCCAGCTGGGCAAGCCATATATTCACCTCTTCAACAAAACAAGGGTCATTTGGGTGCTGGTTGGGAACCAGTGGTATAAAGAGTTGCTCTGCCGACCTGTGCACTTTGGATGTTTTATGATATTTAATAAAAAAAAAAAGCTGCATTACTTCTGGTTTAAACCTCAAATTGTCTGGTTACAAAGAAGTCTTCATTCAATGTTTGTTGCAATTACTATTCTGTTAAATAACTGGAAAGGAATGGCCATGTAGTTAAGAAGCACACTTTTAACTATGTGGTTTCAGGTTCAATCCCTCTGCATAGCACCTTGGGCAAATATCTTCTACTCTAGCACTGGACTGACCAATGTCTAATGAGTGTTTAATGGACAGAACTTGTGTGGAAGCCCATCATGTGTGTGTCCCTCCTACCACTTGATCACCAGTGTTGGTTTGTTTACATCCCCATAACTTAGTGGTGCAACAAGACCTACTGAATAAGCTTCACACTAGAAAAAATGGGATTAGTGGTTTCCTTAAATCCTTCATGTTGGTGCTCCAGCATGGCTACAGTCCAATGACTGAAAGCAACAGGAAATTCTAAACATGTGAAGCAATAGACAACTGGAGAGTGACGATGGGTAGAGTTGAACTAAATGGCTTTTGGTATTTTGTTATGTCCCTTTATGTTGAAACTGGTTGGGTCGTCTCATGCCAACGTAAGTAATCTGTATTTCTCTTTTGTAATTACTGTAAGCCAATATCACCTGAAAGAAGTTGTGTTGCTATATAAATGTGAACAAATGTTTTGTTGTGTTTCAATTGTCATACAACCAATCTCATCTTTCATTTGCTAAACCAGCTTATGATAGTCTTGGCTACAGCAGGGCAAGGCACTTGATATGCATGGCTGTAGAAACCAAGCCAAAACAGACTGGAGCCTGGTGCAGCCCTCCAGCCTTACCATCTCCTGTCAAACTGTACAACCCATGCCAGCATGGAAAATGTATGTTAAATGATGATGAAAAAGAAATTTTAAACTACAAACTAAACAAAATGTAAACTTTCTGATTAGTGTAGCTTCTAATAGAATTGAGCAAGCAAATTCGAACCTGGGTTCTCATTCCTAAGGTATTTTTCGATATTATTATTAAGATCAGTGTCTGGAATCGAACTCGGAATCTTGGGGCTAGTTGTCAGTGCTCTTAACCACTATGCCCATATTGTCTTGAATTAATTGGGCATTATCTTTTAGCTTCAAGATTATTTGATTTTTAAAATGACATTGTTGGATACGTGCAAGAGACCAGATCTGGCCAGTCTGAGTCTGATACGGTTGGTTTCAATGCTAATGGTTTCATAATATCCTTACCAAACTGAACCAGTTTGGTAAGGGGGGGGGGGGTTCAATTCACCCCTACATTTGCAAAGAAAGAGCACGATGCACAATTTTGCATATGTTTAGATATTTGTGGATTGCAATATGATTTGTGCAGTTTTATGCACAGGTTGTTATATTGTGTTATGTGTGGATGAAGAGGTAGGTTTGTATAGAAGTTCCTTGTGGGTCTGTGTATGTCTGCATGCATACAGTAATCCCCTCGACTAATATGTTCCAACCACGACCCTGGCAATAGGTGAAAATCCAGGACACAGAAACAGCACGTATTCTTTTGTTTCAGTCATTTGACTGTGGCCATGCGGGAGCACTGCCTTTAGTCAAACAAATCGACTCAAGACATTCTTTGTAAGCCTAGTACTTATACTATCGGTCTCTCTTACCGAACCACTAAGTTATGGGGACGTAAACATTGGCGCAAGGAGTGGCTGTGTGGTAAGTAGCTTGCTTACCAACCACATGGTTCTGAGTTCAGTCCCCCTGAGTGGCACCTTGGGGGTGTCTTCTGCTACAGCCTCAGGCTGACCAAAAGCCTTGGGAGTAGATCTGGTAGACAGAAACTGAAAGAAGCCCGTCGTATATATGTGTTTGTCCCCCCACCACCATCACTTCACAACCAATGCTGGTGTGGTTACATCCCCGTAACTTAGCAGTTTGACAAGAGACCAATAGAATAAATACTAGGCTTACAAAAAATAAGTCCTGCGGTCAATTTCTTTGACTAAAGGCGGCCACAGTCAAATGACAAACAAAAAAAAACCAACATCAGTTGTCAAGTGGTGGTGGGAGAACACACACATATATATAACGGGCTTCTTTCAGTTTCCATCAACCAAATCCACTCACAAGGCTTTGGCCAGTCTGAGCCTAGAGTAGAAGGCACTTGCCCAAGGTACCACGCAGTGGGACTGAACCCGGAACTATGTGGTTGGTAAGCAAGCTACTTGCCACACGTCCGTCCGTCCGTCCGTCCGTGTGTGTGTGTATGTGTGTGTGTGTGTGTATATATATTTATTATTGTATATATTTTATTATAAATGTAAAACAAACCACAGAGGAATTAACATATGATTAAATAAATATCCAGTCAGAGAAACCATGCCGAATCCAAGATTGGGAGCTCAATGTGACCTTGCAGTTCACCAGGTCACATCAAACCTTCCAACCCAAGCCAGCAGAGAAAATGGATGCTAAATGATGGTTCTTTGTGTATGTCCCATCACCTGATAACCCGTATTGGTTTGAAGCAACAGCTTTGCTGACTAAACTCAAAGTGGCTCTTATCACAAATTTCTGTCACAACGTTATACATCTGAAAAGCTGAAGAGTGAAATGAAATATCCAACACTATTACCTTTCGACCATCTGCGGTTGAGGCAAAATTTAAATCCTGCCAAAAACGTACATAACTGTATACCATGTGACATTGTGTCTCGCATTCTGAAACCTCACAGCAGTCAGAAAACCAAATATTGTTGAATAATCAGTGGCACTATATACATTTTGGCCATTTCTCTAATACATTTTATTTTTAATTGCTTAGTCAGGAGGAAAAGCAATGGCCATGACTCTTTACAGGATATTAGAGAGAGAGAGAGACAGATAGAGAAAGATCCACAAACTGCAAACCTGGTCCAAAGATTTGCAAGCGGAAAGGTCACTGGTAAAGGCACCCAAGGGTTGTGCAATTAATTTAATTACTCATTTGGTTAATCAATAGAAGTGTCCAGTATCCAGATTCAATATACAATGTAACAATGGCAACTGATGATTATCATAATTTCATGGCACTAATGCTGTGCTGGGTTCAAAAATGAAACTAAAGACATTTCAACGACTTTTGCACAACGAGCTGTAACTAGTTGATACTCTGAATGCATAGTTTACGGTTGGAGAAAGTCAACAGACAAAGATTTATCCCAAAATGATGCAATACTTATTGGTCAAACAGAATAAATAAGATTCCCAGGAGGAAAAGCAAAAGTAGTCAATTGCTTGTCTGTCAGCAATTGAAAATTTACATAAGCAATTAGCATCTCTTGAGCATTTCTTTAAAAAAAAAATAATAGCTGATAGCTACAGCCCAATGGTGAGTTAACTTGAGGTAATATAGGATATAAAAATACAGCCGGCTCAGCAGGGACCCAGTTGTGGAGGTGCTTGCTTGCATAGCAAATTCAGTGATACTGGTGCTACAGCATAATCAACTGCCACAAAGGCAGAGGTAAATTAAGAACTATAGAGGCATCAAATTGATTAGGAAGAAAGTATTTTTTTAGATAAGAAGCAGTTTGAAGTTTTGGGATAGTATTGACGCACTCTTCCTAGTGAGAGAACCTCTAACATTTGTTGATATGGAGAAGGCCTTTGACAGGGTACCCCAGCTTGTAGTTGAGTGGACGGGAAGAAAACTAGACGAACTGGGTGGTTTGTGAGAGCAATGCAAGCTGCGTACAGAGATGCAATCAACAAAGTGAGAGGTGATAAGGGGTTAAGTGAAGATGTATATTATGCAGGGAGGCACGTACAATGTCCACTTCTCAGCCATTCTTCTGTTATAGTCCACCAAAGTTTAAGACCAGCTGTTCAAGAGGACTATATACTAATGACCGAGTACTTATAGCAGAGTCTACGGAAGAATTAGAGGAGAAATTCCAGGCACAGAAACAAAAGACTAAAGTTTTAGTAGGTAGACAAGAAGACAGGACTGCACTGCCATCAAGGAAATGGAGGCTTAATACAGTGGTAAAAATTCCATATTTGTACATTGATTGTGATCTTTGATGGTAGGATCACAGGTAGGCTAACAAGCTTTGTAGGTGGTGGCATATGCACAGGAGTAATAATTAGCAGTCAGACATATAATCATCACCATTTTATTTCTGTTTTCCAATGCTTGGCTTGTGAACCTATACAGAAGCAGAGAGTTTCTACTACCAGGGTGAATTAAAGCAGTGAAAAAGGACGCTCTGAAAATATAATTGCCAGAATAAGAACAGCTTAGGAAAGTTCAGGGAGTTACCTCTGCCAAACAGGGGATTTCCTTGTCAAACAAAAAGCAGAGTGCACAATGCTTGTGTACAAACTGTAATGCTGCATGGTAGTGAGAGAGATGGGAACAGGATGCAGTGAGTGTGTTAAAGCTTGGAAGAAATAGAGCGTGCTCCTGCTGGATGTAACATGTAGGAATATGAACAGTGAGGTAAAGATGAACCAAGAGGAATCAGATGTAGCATAGAAGAGGGAGATGAGTAAAACTATTAGAACATGTAATGCATAGGGATGAGAACTGAGTAAAAGAGCCAGCAGATCCATGTGGGAAGAAAGTGTGAGCCTGGGTAAAACGAGCGAAAAAGCTGATCTCAGGGTGCTGAAGTAGTTTGAGAAAAGTAAGCAATAATTGGTGGGATGCTGTGGAGAATACTCACCTGACCCATGCAAACATAGGTAAGTTGATGTAGAAATGAGCTTATCCAAGCAATTACACAAAACCACCCAATATCAGTGTTTAGAATTGAAATTGGATTATAAAATGCAGATTAGAGTGGATCTGGTCATCAAAACCAACTAGTAAAAGCTATGGATACGCTTCAGTGAAACCTGCTACTCAACTGACAAGGCCAGTAGTGACACAGTGTGTGAATGTGTGTGGTAATACTGATTATGAATATCAAGAATACAGGTAAGGGGAAATATCTCAGGGGAACACTCTGCATACGAAATACAAATACAGTGGGGTCTCCCATAATATAGAGTTGATAAACTAATAAACTGAATCTACAGTCACTTCAAGAGAATTAAATATTCAAAATTTATCTTAGCTATTTTCGTTCCTGAATCACAAAATTTTTAGACAATTAAGGAACACCACAGTTTTGCTGAAATAATTAATACAAGCTGAAGGAATATTTCAAGATTCTTGTTACAAATAGAGCAGTGAATGAATTAAGTGAAGTATTCATACAGTTGGCAACAAAATGCGTTGTTGAATTAGAATACAAATCATTTGTTACACCGGCACAAATAGCATTGTGCAATAGTTTGTCAAGTAATAAAAAGAAATGAAAAGGTCTTTGAGCAGTATTTGGTTGAATTCTTTAGTAAGGAAAGTGAAAAGCTGTTTTCTGAAGATGATGGATATGAATTTTTATTAAAATGAATCATCTTCAGATAACACAAGGAAAAACTGTTCTTTAATGATCTCAGAAAAACTAGCTATACAATGTGAATACTTTCCTAATTAGAAGTGAGTGAAATGGCCAAAATGATTAAAGTAACAATTAGCAGCTTAAGGGACAAGAATGAATAATTCATTTGAGTCAATATAATAGAAAGCCTTATTCTACAGATCAGGAGTGTCTAGCTCCTGGTTTCTAGGATATTTGGAATAAAACAGTATCCTAACCATTGGGTGATTAATCTCAATGCCACGTAGAAAGCCATTCCACAAATTTTGGTAAATTTCATAGAACATATCAGATTTCTGTAAGCTAAATACATCTTGTAAGTTTACAAATTCTAAAATAAGCTATAGGACTTGCCATGAAAATGACAGAGGCAAATCTTTTCTTTCCCAAAGTTTTTTCTCAAGCTACCTTAAAGCCTATTAGCTTAGGTAAATTGTTTGCAAAACAAATTTTCATTGGTGCTTTTTAAATATTATGTATGAAAATATCTCCACCATTTTAGGATAATTTACAATATCTTAAATGAAATAAAATATCAGTTTTTCACAAAACAGCAATGGCAGCAAATTAAATTATTGTTAATTAAGAAGAAGGAGAAAGTGGTGTAAGGCAGATAAAACATTAAAAGAAGACAATGGCAGCATGCAGTAGATCTCAATCTGTTCAATCATCAATAGCTCCAAGCAAGATTTACAAATCGTTTCCAATAGCAACAGTGGATAAATGGTGAAGACATATCCTACAGTTGTTTAATTACATCATTTGACCATTTTCTATGCTAAGTAATCTAAAATTAAAATTAAGCCAAAACTGGTTGCTAATTGATAAGGCTTTTCTGAAGCTAAATATGAACATTTGGAATTACATTGAACGGTAATCAGACCAAGTACTGAGAGAATTTTGTTAAAAAGGAAAAAAAAAAGAAAAAAAGAAAAAGAAAGAAACATAGTGAAGTGTTTTTTCAAACTAATGAATGATTTCGAAATCTTGTCATGAAAAGCAAGAGAGTAAATTCAAAGAGAAAATTAGCAATGAAAAGGGGAGTTCAAATATTTATTAGATCTGTATGCAGTATACATTTGAATAATCCATGCAAATGACATGCAAGAATTACTGGCTATTAGGAGTGGTGGTCAGTCATTTCAAAATAACTGCACTTGCAGACTTTCAGCCAACTCAAATTTATCGTTTAAGTGATTCCAGAGGAACAAAAAAACGGTGTTATTGCATGAAGTTGAGCAACAAGCCCACCTTGGTAGGTTGTTATCACATCACAGAAATAGGAAAAATAGATTGGGAAGGGTATTGTCAAGTTCAACATAAGATTTGCAATGGATATAATATATATTATTTATTGGTTGCAACTAATTTCATGCTAACTACGAATCAGTAGAAAATGTATTAACATGCAGTGGTGGAAATGTGGGAGGAGGAGGAACACAACTAACATTAGAGAAAATAAAATTAAAATAAAAACAACAACTAAAATAAAATTCTGCATACAATTTAAAGCTGACTTATAAATATGCAAGAACTCCTCAATAAATGTTTCCAAATATTTTTTCAATTTTTTTTCTTTTTAAATTTCCAAATAACAGATGAGTCTATCCCTGCAATTTTCTGATGATACCTACAACCAGATACCCCCTCATATAATGCCAATTATATAGAGAATATCTATATAATTATCACTCTTATTTCTCACATTCTATAGCTGAAGATTATGTATTCAGGCAATGAGATTAGTCATAGCACAATGGAAATAGGAATAAGTAAACAAATTTAGATGCCTCTTATGGCAATTTTTAAATAAAGATAAATAAAGGTAGCTCAATTTTTGCAAAAAGTAAAGAAAAAAAAAAAAGAAATTTTATGAAGCAAAGTTAACCTGGAATGTAATTCTAATGCCATGCCTAAAAATCACAAACAAAAAAAAATTGAACAAAAGTTTAAGAAGCAATCCCCACCCCCACAGCTAATTATGCAAATGCGGCAGTAAATACCCCAGGGATAAGTGATGAGTTCATTAGTACCAAAGTGGAAATAGTCTTTGAAGAATGCATTAGTTGTCAGAAATAGGGGAAGGGGCATGGAATGTCTAACTTGGTTCAGAAAAAAATGGTGTGTTTGAGAGAGAAAAAAAAAACAAAAACATTATATAAGCACACTTTAGATTTAAAAGTTTACAGCCAACAGTTAAAAAAAAAGAAAGAAAGAAGATGCCATGAGAGGCCGACTGACCAATACCAAGCTGTTAAGTTTTGCTGATTCAATATTTTTTTTTTTCAATAGTTCTGCTTTATTTCTCTGGGAAAAAAAAAATGATTCTCCACCCTCTATGATTACTAGAATGTCCACATCATTAATTCCAAGCAACTTGAAGGAGGAGACAAAAATTTACAGAAAAAAAAATAATAATAAAGTAAATTAATTAAACTTTAACAGAAAAAGGTTCTGTTATGAACGGAAAAAAAAAAAAAAACAAAAAAAAAAGCTGATGGAGCTGATGGCATTTCAATTTTTTCAATTTTTTTTTTCAAATTTTTTTTTTTTTTTATTTAATTTTCTACCTATTTGCAGCAGTGGTGATGGTGGTAATTTAAAAGAAACAGTCACCATCTTTACTACCATGGCAGAGTGCCATCACCACTGCTGCTGCCGAGAAGAACATTCTGAGTAACCCCTATTAATAGTCTATAGCTGAATACTTTGACCATAAAGAACTATAAATTTATCTTACATTGTGTAAGGGCCAGTTTCCCAACAGGCGAGCGAGAGAAAGAACTGAAACCCTGACACTGAATTTGAATAACAAATGAACACGGACTGTACAGACAATGTGAAACTGAGGGAATGAGCAAAAGTGATCGCATACTGACAGGCAGCAGTCAGCCCGCAGACAGCCACTTTTGGAATTCATACAAACATTTCCTCCTTGGAACTTATTTCCCACTTTTCAATTGATTTGACAACCAATCAAGTCCTTCATACAATCCATCTCCACTTGTTGCACACGTTGCTTGGATATACCAGGATCTATTAGTCAGGCCATGCAATTGCAACTTGTCAGTCACTTCTGCAGCATTCATAGCATTTGGTAAATCCTATTGAAATAAAAATGGGAAACATTAGAAAACCATTAAACAACCACAAAAAAAAAAAAAAAAAAAAAAAAAAAGAGGGAAGGCAATTCAAACAAGGTCAGACAAATATATTCAATTTTACTCTTCTTCCCCATCAAATTTTTATGCTTAGGAGGAAGAACTTTTGCAAAAGTGCACTGAAGAAGCATTTTCAGTGTTTGTTCAGAGGTAGACTAATTTCTTAGCAAGAGACATTAACTGTATCAAAGTCTCAGCTCTTAATCAGGCAGTCAACTTACTCTTCTTTTTTAAACCTTATAATCAAACCCTGTAACCACTTTTCTAAGCCCAAATCCTGCCAATATAATAAATGTGTTTACAGTAGAGTTGGATGGTCTTCATTTCAATTCCGTTATGCCTTAAATGCAGAATACAGGTCAAGTATGGCTGCAAATATTATTATTCTAAAAAGTCCTAAAGTATCAGGAATTCTTCTATGCATGTAAACAATTCACTTTTAAATACTTCAGTTAATAAGAATAAATAAAAATAAAATAAAATAAATCTAAGCCTGATTATGAATTTTAGTTAGAATATTTTGTCCAAATAATTGTTGGGTGCAATATTGAAGACTTGCATGAGAAATTAATAAATACTTTCTGAGCAAATTTTTCTTTTCTGTTCTATATTTAAGAGATGAGGAATTATGCACATTTGACATATTTGTCATCTCGTCTGATGTACCTTCCAGCCCTCATCAGGTGTCTTGGGGAAATTTCGAACCTGGGTTCTCATTACTATTTTTCGATGTTATTATTATTATTATTATTATTCAGGTCACTGCTTGGAATCGAACTCGGAATCTTGGGGTTAGTAGTCTGTGCTCTTAACCACTATGCCCACAGGCACATGGCATAGTGGTCAAGAGTGCGGGCTACTAACCCCAAGATTCTGAGTTTGATTCCAAGCAGTGATGATGATGATGATGATAATAATATAAAAAAATACCTTAGGAATGAGAACCCAGGTTCGAAATTTCCCCAAGACACCTGATGAGGGCTGGAGGGTGTATCAGCCAAAACGTTGTACTAGAAAGGAAGCTATGTTCTCATAACAACTAAAAGCACAAAAGATGTGATGAGAGGGATGTGTGCAAATGGAATGAGGGACAGGAGTACTCAATACGGTAAGTATGAGTATTCAAGGCAACAAGACTGAGGTGTCAGAAGTCAACATGACCCAAGAGATAGAGTGATGATGGATGCCCAAGATGTTATCATCATCATCCTTTAATGTCCGTTTTCCATGCTGGCATGGGTTGGATGGTTTGACTGAGCACTGGCAAGTCAGAAGGCTGCACCAGACTCCAATCAATCTGGCAAAGTTTCTACAGCTGGATGCCCTACCTAACGCCAACCACTCCGAGAGTGTAGAGGGTGTTTTTTACATGCCACCTGCATGAGGGCCAGTCAGGCGGTACTGACATCAACCAAGCTTGAATGGTGCTTTTTATGTGTGACCGGCATGGGACCAGTCAGGCAGCAGTGGCATTGACCACGTTAGTATGGTGTATTTTACATGCCACCAGCACGGGAGCCAGTCCAGTGGGACTGGTATCAACCATGCTCAAATGGTGCTTTTCATGAACCACTGGTAAAAGGGTGCCAGTCAGGCAGTACTGGCATCGGCCATGACAATGATTTTACTTGACTCAGCAGGTCTTTCCAAGCACAGTATATTGCCCTATGATAGAAGGGTACCCTTAAATGGGTGAAAAGGAATATGAGAATGCTAGCAGACAGTGTGACAGGAGGGGAAGGGGAAGTGGATATAAATGGTCGAGAGCAGTTTGGTGGTGAGAGTCAGAATAGGCACAGTGGAATTCTGACTGGAAGCAATGTGTTGTGAGCAGAACAGGTCTCCTATACTCAGTCACATTGGGGGCACAGCACACTGAGAAAGGGAAGGAGTGTTTCAAAGATGATCAAAAGAATATAATGTATGCGAAACAGAAGATGAGTAACAAAGGTGGGAGGCAAGAATGTGCAAAATGTGGCAAAGAGGAGAGAGAGAGAGAGAGAGAGAGAGAGAGAGAGAGTTACTGCCAGGAAATGAGAGATCCGCTGTGTATCTGATCTTGTATTTGTCACCATGAAACAAGCGGTGTTGTTTCCAATCTTCTATGAAAAAATGTCCTGTCAAGGGGTTCCAACTCATGCCAGCATGGAAGATGGACATTAAAAGGATGAAGTGAGAGTATCAAACCATAGAAAATAAACCTCACAGAATTCCAACTGACCCATGCAAGCAAAGAAAATGGAAGTTAAACTATTTTAAGTAATGTATATTTTATATACATACATTTATTTATATATATATATATATATACATTATAAATGTAAAATCCAAGTGTAGGAAGAAAGTTAGCTTCAAGCAATCCATAGTAAATATATATAAAAATAACACCTTTCATGGACAATAGTGGTTTATTGAGAGGGAAGGTTGTGGATTCTTTTTTCGTGTCGAAGGACAATAAATTGAAAAAGGTTATTTTTATATTTCACTGTAGGTGACCAGGGTTGCCTGGTGTGTGAATAAGAATACAAGAGTTACGGAATGGAGTAGGAAAGATCTGGGCTTCATAGGTTTCAGAGTGAGAGAAACCTCTCAGAAGTGGTAAATATCCAGGTGAGGTGTATACTGCAGGCTACTCTTCCGGCCAAGGACATCTCGATTAAATGAAAGTTTACATTGTCGCAAGGAGGTACATGTTAATGCATGGAAGATTCAATCAGAATGTGTGTGTGTGTGTGTGTGTGTGTGTGTGTATATATATATATTCACACACACACTTTAATTATATATATATATATATATATATATATATATACACACACACACACATAAATACATACAAACACACACACATGAAATATACTGTACATCATTATACGGTTTATATAGTGCATATATTGATTGCTGAAATATTGACTGAACTGTCACAGCTGTACTGTTTTTTTTTTGTATTTCATTTTAAAGTGGGTTAGGGACAGGCAAGGAAAATTTTAAGTGAAAAATAATGCTTCTCCCTTTTATAGATATCAATTCAATAAATTTATGCAGAATTACCATTCTGATTCAATATATTGGTCGATAACCAAATGATTTTAGAGGCAAAGCTAGTAATTTTATATATATATATATATATATAGCGACAAGGGCCCATCAGCTATAGAAAAGGTGTGAAAAATGGAATGTATAATGAGTTGTAACTTCTAACCCCTCTACCAGGGTAGTTAACTTAAAATAAAAAACATTTGATACACGATGATCCATTCAACCCATGGCAGCAACGAAAAATGAATGCAGAATGACACATTGCATTTTATACACAATAATTCATCATATTTCAATGTCCACTTTCCACGATAATATAGACTGAATAGTGTGACTGAAAGTGGCAAACTGCAAGCTCCAAGGTCATCTTTGGCATGGGTTCTACGACTGGATGCTTCTTTTCATGCTACCAATACTACTGATGTAGCCATGTAACTTACAAGAGTGAAGAGAGGAGAAACAAAGGGGAAAAAAGCTATCGCTAATAAGAAGAGGGTTTGGGAGGAAGAGAAGGTGACAATGGGCGGCTTTATGCCAGTGTTGAAAGGGAAAAAATCACAGGTGTCTTGCTGTAGAGGAGGAAGGCAGTGATGGAGTGCTAGAGCAAACTCTCAAGGTCCAAGAAGGTGAACCTAAGAGAGGAAACAGAGTGGGTCATAAGAGTGTGAGGAAGAGGTAACCAGGTGGAGGAAGGGATTAATGCAGTGAGTGATGAAATAGGGTGGGGGCTGCAGATGGGCAGTACTAGAGGTGACAGATACAGGGGTGGCTCAGGGATGGAGAATAGAACAGAAAGTAGTGGAATGATGTGCAAAGTGTAGGAGCAGTGGAGAGGGAAATATAGAGGTACATAAGGGGCTAGTGTATGTGGGGTATGATGGTAGACACAGAGGGCTTTGAGATTTTATGACCTTTACAATGCTCAAAAGTTCTTCCTCAAATTCAGCACTTGAAGTCACAAGCTTTATCAAGAGGCCCATCACTTTGCTTAGCGTAATCAAAGTGATATATGCCCTCCAACCCATTCGGTGTATAACAGAATTGGTCTTGTCAATTAGGACTTTTAAATATTCCTTCTTAGATGGTATGAGTATATCCTTCAAAGATACGTTGACGAATAGTTTCTCCATTATGAAGGTAATCCGTAGTAAGCACAAGAAAGTATGTGTGGAGTCAAAATAAAGGAAAATAGGGATTAAATAAATCCAGGCAAGACACTCTTTAAGCACTCTGTGCAAATAGAACTTGCTTGATATTATGGTATTCCATACAGAGTGTTATTCATTTCTTGTGTCAAGTACAATTTGTAGATCCAAAGTTGACCACCAATTAGAATCAATCATTTATTTTGCTTTCATGCGTTTCAAATAGTTTAACATAAAGCAATCACTGCACATTGCAATTTGCATATTTAATCAATCCTTCAGCCAATCGATTTATTAGCCAGAACTAACAGAGCTGCTGACCACTAAACAGACCTATTTATTATGCATAAATATTTTCAATCCTAATTCATTCTGGGTTGTATACTTGATGTGCAGAAGTTCAGATGGCTGGAGCCAGAAACAAAAACTAAGTCATGTAATTCAACCAATCTTATATCACTTGCTATGTTTCAGGGCCTAAGCCAAGTGAGTAGTAACTACACTTGTGGAAGTGCTGGCCTTAACCCTTTCATGACCAACCCAGCTGAAACTGGCTCTGAGTACAAATGTCTTGTTTTCATAAGTTTTGAATTAAAATCTTCCACCAGACCTTAGTCACAATTTATGTTCCTACCACTTGCTTAATTGTAACTAAGTCATTTTACTAAATTCTTTGTTATATTTAAAGTAACTGAAAGAAACATAGAGCATCTCAAAATCACTACAATAACGAAAAGGTTAAACTTGCATTATGCATGGGAAATACCACTTCATTATCAAAGGCCCCAGTCATGGCTAAGTGAGCAAACCTGCATTTTCCTCTCAAGAGCCTCAATCACCTTTTGGAATAGAAGAACTGCATCACCACCATCTCATCTTTCCTCACAAACTTCTCTTCTGACTTTCATTTTCTATCTCTGACTGGGGGGGGGGGGTGCATACACAACATACCAATCAAATACTAAAGTTGATAAGAGACTTAACCAATTCTTTTCCACAAGCTATCTGCACACCACTAGATTCTAAAGCATGTGATGCAGTTCAAACACGTCTTTGGAGATTCAAGCAATTTATCAAGCTATCTACAGCAAAGGGAAAATGATTCTATAAATAGTCATAATTGCATTTACCTGTTTATTAGCAAAAACAAGTACCACTGCATCCCTCAGCTCATCCTCATTAAGCATCCGGTTTAATTCTTCACAGGCCTCTTGAATTCTTTCTCTATCATTGCTATCCACAACAAAAATTAACCCTGGAAACAATTCACATATAATTCCATTACACAGAAATTTTTTAATGTTTTAATTAAAAAAAAAACAACAAAAAAACTGAAATTCTCGACAAGATGTAACCCCATTCAGCAAGTCAAATGCTCTTTCTAACATAAAGGCTTGGTAACGATCACAAGAACAGACGTCATTTTCACTGATTTCTTTAAATACAAGAAAGGACATGCTAAAATGGCAAAATAATCAAGAGTTTAAAATAACTTCAAAGGCAGAGGTTCTTCAGTTGTTCCCAAAGCACCACAATACATTACATACATAGCAACAAAAAAAAAAAATGGAAGAATTAATAAAGTCATAGTAAACCTACATTTTAGAAGTCAACTCCTGTCAAATGTAACGGCTAAAAAATTAAAACTAATGAACATTTCAAGTTATTTCTAGAACTAGGTTTTCAACTAACTGTGAAATAACCATCCTCAAGTTATTTCTAATTTCCTGCAAAAAGTGTAAAAGAATAACTCAAAATACTGCAAAAGAAATTTCATTCTTAAATTATTCTTTTAAATTACATTCATCATCATTATTATCATTGTTGTTTAACGTCTGGTTTCCATACTGGCATGGGTTGGACGGTTTGACTGAGGACTGGCAAGACAAAGCTATACCAGGCTCCAATCTGATCTGGCAAAGTTTCTACAGCTGGATGCCTTTCCTAACACCAACCACTCCAAGAGTGTAGTGGTGCTTTTTACGTGCCACCAGCAAGAGGGCCAGTTAGGTGGCACTGGCAACGACCACATTCGAATAGTGCTTTTTATGTGCCACCAGCACGGGTGCTGGCATTCGCCATGACAATGACTTCGCTTGACTCAACATTAGGGTAAATTTTAAATATATATATTAACTAAATCTACCAAATTTTTGACTTTGAAAAAGTTATCAAGAGACCCAGGAACCTCTAAAAAGTAAATACAGTGCCTATGAAATTAAAATATTTAGGTTGGTTGATATAGAAAAGCAATGTATTTATGATACATAAAATGTATTTACACCAATTTGCATCATAAATTTAAGAATTACAGGGCATTACTAACATTAGAAAGCCTATTTAAATTATTTGAAGTCTGTTATCTGTGTAAGTATTTGCTTTGTACCCTTGTCTTCATAGCATGAGATTGTTGTAAACATGTGTCACCATCATACACATGCAGTTGTTCATTTCTAATTTTCTGTGGAAAAACATGTCTGGCCATGGGATAATAATTTCCTTGCCTAGAAACAAGTGAAGGGCAGTGAGAGGAAGGGCATCCTGCCATAGGAAGTAGGCCTTAGTGAACTAATCCATGCAAGCAAGGAAACAACGTTTATTGATGACAATGGACACTGTTACATCTCAGGGCGAAAACATTGGAAATGATATCAGCAGGAATACTGAAATATCTCAAAGCATAAAACATTAAATAGTTTTCTTTTACATTTACGTAAAAAGTTGTTTGAAATTCATGGAGAAGTATTTTTAATATTTACATTCTAGTAAAGCAGCATAATGCTGGCAGAGTCATCAGAGCGCTGGGCGAAATGATTAGCAGTTTTTCACCTGTCTTTAGGTTCTCAATTCATATTCCACTAAGGTCGACTTCACTACATTTACAATTTTTTGTGATCTCTATTTTCCATGCTAGCATGGACTAGATGGCTTGAATGGAAATAGTAAGCTGTATCAGGCTCCAGTTTGATTTGGCTTGGTTTCTACAGCTGGATGCCCTTCCCAATGAATGCCAACCACTCCAAGAGTGTAGTGGGTGCCTTTTCTGTATCACTGGCACTGGCCAAGAGTAATTGTGCTTTACCACCTCATCCTATGTCTTCCTGGGTCTACCTCTTCCACAGGTTCCCTCCACAGAGATTGGCACTTCTTTACAATTACAAAATCTCAAACATAACCCAAAAATTCTTACATGCTGCCCCAAAAAATTAATGCATTTGAAAACTTCATTCTTCAACTTACCTTGAGTGTTTTGGAAATAATGGCGCCATAGAGGTCGAATTTTGTCCTGTCCACCAACATCCCAAACAGTAAAACTTATATTTTTATACTCTACAGTTTCTACATTGAATCCTGCAAGAGAGAAAATTATAATTACAATGTAAATATTTATTAAAAAGTTTCCAATAGCAAGATAAAAATTAAGTATTCACTAATAACATCAACATACCAATAGTAGGTATAGTGGTAACTATCTCGCCTAATTTGAGCTTGTACAAAATTGTTGTTTTTCCAGCGGCATCAAGCCCAACCATTAGGATTCTCATTTCTTTTTTCCCAAATAAATTTTTAAACAAACTGGCAAACACATTCCCCATGATGGCAGGTTTTCTTTAACCTAAAGGGAGAGAGAGAAAGAAAGAGAATTAATCTAAAATGCCATTAATATTTTTAAATGTAGATACACAAAACATGAAAGATTATTAAATAAGCATCACCAATAAAACATTTTATACATTAACAGAGAACTACAACAATCACAACCAAGTGTATGTGGCTGTTCAATGTGCTAGAAACAACAGCCAAATTTCCCTTAAATCGTACCCTACCCAGCTTGAAAAAGAATTAACATGATTCATGCCTGAACTAAAGGCAAATTGGTCATGACTAGTGTCTTGAACCAAAGGCTGCATATGCAGAACCCATCTGAAGATAATTATTATACAGATAATTAGTGAAATGATTAAGATATAAAGTTTAACCAGAAAATGGAAATTCCATAAAACTATCTCTAGCATATTGAAATAAAATACTGAACAGGATTTTAAAAAACATGACTGGATATATTGACAAATTGAGAAACCATTTTGCAAAACCATCCATTTCCACTTTGGCAGTGGTACAATGACAAATAGCATATCAAAGATTAAAACTCCAGTGCATAGAAATAGGCTCATCAATAACTATGCATTAAGATCTATTCAATTCCAAAATGCATTATTTGTAGTGTGCGTTCAAATGATCTCAAAAGTAAGTTACACCAAATATCTGATTGTATAATTAATGACAGTGAAATTTGATAAACGACATATGGAATAAGTGTTCAAAATGCATATTAGGAATTTAAGAAAGTAAGCCAAGAGAAATTTAAGGTGAAATTATTTACAGACTGTTTGAGGGGAGATGATACACAAAGAATGGAGGCAAAACTGTGCACTAATATTTTACATTGATAGATCTAAGTAGATAAGAGTTAGAATTAAAAGAAATATTTCCTGCAATTAGCTTAGATTTATACGTTTAATTCAGCTTACTTAGGACGTGTATAAACTCGAATATTTCAATATTAAACTTGATTGAACTAAAAAACAAATTACCTATCACAACTCTGATGCTAATTATTTCACTTAAAAGTAATCAAGTGCTTTTGTTGTAACAGATTGAGATTTCAAAAGAATGTAAGTTGTTAATTCCCAAATGAACATTTTTTTTTATAGAAATGGTATTTCAAAAATACAATTTATAAACTATCAACAAGTTAAATTATTTATTCCTCAGTCACATATCAACAATGCTTCACAATAATGAATTCATAAACACAAAAATCTTAGACAAATCACCAGAAAGCTGTAAAATGTTCTGGAACTTAACTGGGGTAAGAAGGAAAATATGCATGACACATTTACAAGTGAAACTGTTTAAAAAAGAAAGCAAGAAAAACGAAAATCACAACAGGAAATACTTGACTTATTTAATTGTCTAACACAGCTTACGGTTCCTATTTAAAACTCTGGTGCTCTCAGGTTCTGTAACATATGTGTGTGTGTGTGTGTGTGAAGGAAGGAGACCTGAAACCCAAATACTTTAACTTGGAAAACGAAAATAGTTCAAATTCTCAGTTTTGCTGCAATTTAAATCCAATCTTGTATTTTTGGAAAAAAATTGTCTGACCAGGGAAGAAAAATAGAATAATGCATTTCTATAAAGGTATTTCTAATTCCATATTCTATGCTCACATATGTCAAATATTAAATAGCTGCAAGTTGTGGTCTCTAAACTAGTTTGTAATAAAATAGGTAACTCAAAAAAGATGACACTTTACATTTTGATAGACTTGTACACTTTCATATCCTAAACTTACTTTCAAACTAATATTTCTTGAAACTACAAAACCTTTCATTTTGTTTATAAGTAGAGTAATAACAAGAGATACACACAGACTTTTATTCAATACATAATGTGATACTGTGATATTTCACTCTTCATTAAAATTAAAAAAACACAAAAACCAATTGAGACTAAAATTAGCAAAGTTAACAGTGATAGCCTAAAATAAGATTTTATGGAAATGTAATGGGCAATAAAAAAAACTCAGTGGAATAATCACATAATCATTGAAGAATACTGCCTCTGCATGGAACAATGATAACCAAAAGTGTTATAAGAAATTGAATCAACAACTGGTCAGTCTGATTCCATAAGACTAAGCATTTCACTGAAAATGTTGGCTATTGTGACAAAAATTCTACCATTCCATTACTTATCTGAATATAAGCAAACATTCCAGTAGTTTATCTTCTACTAAAGGATTACTTTTGCAAGTGTTTTTAGGACATGGCCAAGAGAAACGTCACTAGGGAACAGCATCTAAAAGAAAGGATAATGAAGAGCGTCAATGGCAGCAGTTCTGGGAGTAGGGAGTAAATTCAATGAAGCACTCCAAAATAAGGAGTTTCCAACAAGATTTTAGAAAATTCTAGGACTTTAAGCCAACAATACTGACTTCCTTCATGTCTGCTTCTCCCACTGCCACTTTCCTTGGTGATTTTGCTTTTCAAAATTCCATGTTTTAGAAAATTTGGCAATTCTATAAAAACAATTTGAGCTCTATCACTGAATAATATCAAGAATTCCAAATAGAGAAAATTGCTAAGACACAGTTTTGAGAGATAACCAGAATGGCCATTACAAGATGTTGAATCATAGGATTATGGAAATTTAGGCTTTAGTTTGAAGCATACTTGGCAATCGGAGATTTTGTGGAAATTTGTATTAGAAGACAAGACTTTTTTGCCTTTACATAATACAACAATCTTATAAGACATGTGCAACAATTTGTCATTAAAACATTAAAAGTGTTAATTTAATCAACGCATTTAACCATTTAGCATTCAGATTATTGTCATATGTGATGCTTATTTGTTATTTTGAATTAATCGTGCATTTCCTCATAGCATTGAGATTTCAAATGATGTGATTGTTTATTTTCAGAACGACTTTGTAAGGGAGAGGTGAGAGGCTGAATTTAACCAGTTCAAACAGAACAGAACAGACTATTCAGGCCTGATATGGCTGATTAAGACATCGACAAACATGGTGTTTTCTACATCAGTAGAATATGTCAAACCTATATGAAGTTCATCCCTCACCCCAGTAAAATGTTTTGACATTATTTTGTATTTATGAATTCTATTAACCCTTCAGCATTCAAATTATTGTCAAATGTAATCCTTATTTATTCACATTGTTTTGAATTAATTACCTTATAGCTTCAAGATTTTGATGTGATGGTTTATTTTTAAAAGGACATTGCAGGATAGATGTGAGGGGCTGGATTGGATCCATCTGAACATAAAATAAGTAGTATATTTGGGGCTGATGTGGCCAGTTGAAATGCTAAAGGGTTAAACAGGGTTTGATTTGCAAAGAGAGAAAATTGTCTCCCCACGAGGTAGTGTTGCCATTTATGTAAGCAACCAACAACTTCAGCCACATCTTTCTCAAATAGGATACAAGTCACTTTTAAAAGCATTTGCTTTTGTTTTGAAAGCAGTTGTAGCTTCTTGAGAAATGGGAAACCTGGTAAATTTTGTTAGGAGTCATTAAAAAAAGAAAAAAAAATTTTTTTTTAGTCAGGAGGAAAGGCCCAAAGCACCAGGTTTTAGTGGTGTTAAGCCAGGCAATGGATTAAGCACACAAATAGCTGGAACGAATCTGATCTGGCATTTTTACAGTTCAACTAATCCACCACCCAAAACAGAGATGAAACAAATCCCACAAGGCAGTCCATCCAATGCTACAACTATTCGGTCAATTTACCATCTAAAGAGCTGCTATCCATTTGTTGTAACTAGCAGTCCAGTGAATTTTTTTTTTTTTTTTACAAAAGGCAACCTATCAGGCTCAGCTATTTTGTAGTCTCAAATGCAATAACTAAGATTGAGGCTTGTCTTACAAAAAATACATTTTTTTCTATAAAAGGAGTCAAGATGTTTTATACATATCTTTAGATAGCTGCCATTAATCCTCAGTAGAGTCACTACCTACATCAGAGGTCTCGGTATAAAATTGTTTGGGGACCCCGATCTAACCTATCTAAATATGAATATGCAGATTTCAGATTATTCTGTGGGATGACTAAAAACAATGTCAGAGCATTTGTAAGATTATCTGTCTACTGATACAGATTGTCCCAAAGCTCAAGCAGCAGCATGAAAACATTTTTTAACTGCCAGTGGAAATTGGTAACAGTCATGTTTCATATTGAGCTCACTTAAAATAACGTCGAGACAGTGTGTGTGTGTGTGTGTATTAAACTGTCAATGACAAACACTGGGGAAAATGCTAAGACCAGTGTGTGTGTGTTGACAGTGGTTGAGAGATCAATGACAGGGTATTGAAATTTTTGTTATCACATGGTGAGTCAAACAATACATGAAGCTGCCTTTGATTAAATAGCTTACTTCACCTTATGATTTGTCATTTGCTTACACCTCAGCGGTGTAGCAATAAGTTTTGTGCTTGGAGTTAAAGGGGTGAAGAATGCAACAGGTGACATTTTAAGGCAAGAAAAATTTAATAACATTACAGAAGTTTGGGGGGTTATTATAGACTGAAATGCTTGAGACATGAAACTAAGATTTGCATCCCAACTTCCAAATGACACCTCTGCATATTGTTGACTAAGCTATTTCCGTACCATCACATTGTTGTCTATGAATGGCTTAGTAACTGAAGCATTTTGCTCAGCAATATCAACTTGGATAAAATTGTCCTCCATGCTTCAATAAAGAAATTGATACATGTTAGTACACTGGAGATTTGTTTCATTACCTGGATTATAATGGCATTTGATTGGTTTATTAGGTGATTTGCACACCTGAGAAAAATGGTATTTTTTCTCATACTTATAACATATGGTATGCCTTCTACTGTCATATTTACACTTACAGAAAAAAATCCTAGAAAAGTAACTGTTATAGTAACTTTCCTGTTTAGAATACTTTGTAACAACAATGATACTATTTACAAGGATATTTCAGTTATAAACTCTTGCACATTGTTTAAACTTAAGTTTTAAACTCAGGATTGAAACATGACTATTTCCAAGTTTGGTGTTTCATTCAACTCCTCTGAATATTATACCCGTTACATACATTAAATTTCTCGTGTTCTATCCCAACCAACACTCAAGATGCATTCTTAAGCCGGAGCTTAAAAGCTTGGGGAAATTTATCCTATCTGGCTAGATTACCTCAAGTTGTAGGCTGGTACTGGCTACTTACAAGTTTCAGTAGTTTAATTCTGATATCCTTTAGGCAATTATTTTGATCGTCCTTATAATGATCACTGATAAATTCAAATATTTCGTGGGGAATTGTACGAGCTCCAGATAACTTACATAACTCGTGTTTGAATTCTGAGGAGGCAGACCGTTGCCGAACGAGAAGGAATTATGTTGGAGTCCCCGAAAACGATAGAATAAAAAATCCATCAGGTACACCGGAGACTTTATTGCACAAATGACGCTCACTACTCAACAGCCGGTTTAAGTAAGGGAGAGAATCCGCCCATCACGTGGTACATCAATTATTAAAGGAACGTAGAATCACAAAATAGAATAAAAAAATAAAAAAAGATGCATTATTTCGAAATTCCAGTAACAACATCTCCATTCTCAATTTTATTTCAGATTGGCGACAGCAGCAACTCTCCCGAAAGAAATTCTGATCCCTTACCCTATCAAACTGAACTATAGATATAATGCGAAGAGGAGATCGAACATACAATAAGCTAATTAACACACTTCGACACTGAACATGGAAAACCAAACCAAAATACGAAACAGCGGAGTGGAAAGAAACAGACCCCCCACCACCACCACCGCTCGGTTTTTATTTTATTTTTAACACCTTCGCTTTTAAAAGTATATCGGATTTGCGAAAATTTGTTTAAAAAGGGAGGATTACCCTACTACTAAAGCTCAACGCAACTGCTTAGCATTAAAATAATTAGGCTACCGGTGAGAAAGAGACAAAGAGGAAGGGATGTGTTTTTACCTGTCCACGTAGTCGAGACTTGCTAATGAACATGAAAGTCACTGTTACATACCTAGGAAATTAAGGTTTCGTCGAAATCAACAACGCCTAACTTGATTTGTTAAGCAACAATGCTTTCTTTCCACAATAAAATGTAATCGACATCAGTGATTATAGAAACGGCAAAATCGTCATTAAAATTATAGTAGAATTATAAAAGAGAACAGCCACACATCGAGATAGTTTGAGCCAATAATCAGGATAATCGTTAACAAACGAGCAAGACGGGGGGGGGATATACATATATATATATATATGGAGTCACGTGTGTAAGGAAAGGATGTGAGTTCGATATCTCCGTTGATGTCTGTTTACGTGAGATGTGAAATTGATTAGGGATTTTCTGTTAAATACGAAACTCGGCCATGCTGTCAGGTTAAAGCTAAAAAGACACGCACACGTGACAGGAATGCGAACTATCTTCCACCGCCCCCAGATTTAAATCTTGCCGATAAAGTCGAATCCCATTGCATCATCTGTTCAAAATTAACAGGATCAGGGACTAACACAACTGGGTCAACCACAACCTTATATATAAATATATATATACATAAATATATATATATTAGATACATAGATAACACAAGTACACGAGGGATATATATATATATATATATATATATTTGGTGGTGGAGGGCGTTCACCAGTGTTAATCATTATATTGTCATTCAAGCTAGCACCACACCAAGATATTTCATGTTGAAAGACTGAAACCATTATATTATAAGAGTTTTCAGATTAATACATAAACACTTTTTACAACTAAATGAAGAAAAATCCTCTTAGCTACTTCTCGCAAAGGGGACACCAATGTAAAACGTATTCATTTATTTCGTTAATATATATATATATATATATATATATATATATATATATATATATATACATACATGTTTTTTAAGCTAGGGTATGTGTGAGTCAATTGTAGAAACTTATGGACAGAACTGAAACGTGGTCGGTCAACTGCAAGTGTTTTTATTGAATAGTTTTAAAAAAATAAAGACATTTGTTGATTACTGAAACATCTCGAAATCCTAAAACCTGCCTTTGCATAACAAAATAAAAACCTGTCGACAATAATGCCATAAACTAGCGAAAAACTAGTGAAATAGTCACATAAAGGCTAACGTCCCTAAACAAGAGAATACGTATATTGTTGTAAATTTTGTAAGAATTATAAAGGAATCTAAATTAAAAGCATACAGAACTATTCGATTAAGAGCTTTCAAAACGTATGTGTCGCGTATATATATATATATATATATATATATATAGGAGATGTTTGTTTAGTCCATAAACGTTGTACAAGCTTGCGTAATTGAGTGTTCGATCTATGAAATTGATTGTATAATAATGCCGATATAAGTACTAACTGCTCTGATTCTAAAATGTTTAAGGGAAAAAGGGGGGACTTTTCCTGTTTTTAGGCGACAGATGAAAGGTAAGCGTGTGATTTAGATGTCGCCGTCTTTCCAAACACGCCCTTCTATCTTTAACGTCGATAACACAATATAATATAATATCTCTATATAATCACACACACACACACACAGATGTCTGTAGGATTGTTATAAAGAAGCATCAGGGACGAAGTAAGCAATGAGCAACAGATAAATTTTAAAATAGTCGTGGACAAAAATGATACAATAAATTCAAAAAGGGCTTCGTGGAAGAAACAGCAACAAAACTGGTGGTTTTCATAGAAAAATGGAGCCTCCATTTTTAAGTACGACACAAACCAGATACCTTCGAGGTGATTTCTACATCGGCAACTATAGTTTAATATACATCATGTATATGTGTATATGGTTAACAGTGAGACATGTATAAGAGTAATGGTTTAACAAGGCATGAGGAGGCAATTTCTGTCGGTTTTTTTATGGATAATATAGGAGACAAAATGATATAAACCGATGTGTATGGAGCCCACTTGATAGGGTTGGTCCTCTTAGCATTCCAGCTTGGGGAGAAACCTAAATTTAATCCTCAGATGATCAATTTACAATCGACGGTTAATATGGATTGAAGAAAAAATGCGGCCGGCATATATATGTGTATATATATACGTAAATGTTTAAAAAAACAAAAAAATAGATCAGGATGTCTTTAATAGAGACGATAATATCGTAAGTTGGCGACGACCATGGTTTCAGTGAAGACCAAAATGTCAGTGTCGAGTCGTCGTATGTAATAATAATAATAATAATAATAATACAGTTTGGATCGGGATATATTGGAGAGGAAAATAATTTCAAAGCAGCGGAAATGAAGATCAATGAAAGAGGGGTGGATTTTTTTTTTATTTTGAGTTGTAGAGTTATCATTAAAGTGTGGACGAAAAGCAAATTGTGATGGGGGATGTGACAAGATAAAGGAAATCAGATTAATAATAAATGACAATGTTGGCAACACACAGAATACTCGGGAAACACACAGATACAATAAATATATATATATGTGTGTGTGTGTATGTATGTTATATATTTATGTATCTATATATATGTATATAATAGTAGAAACGCCCTCCATTTTGTCTGGTATTAAAGTGGAAAATGATAAAAAGGCAAACTCAGGTCGAGCAATCTGAGAATATATTAAAATAAAAAGCCTCCCGTTTAAGAAACATCACTGACAACAGAATGGTTTGTGTGGAAATGGAAAAAAAAGGACTGAATAAAATAAAGTAAAAATGAAACCTTCTTAACGACGATGTGATTAAAGTGTTTTATCTGCAGCAGTTAATGTAGACGGTCCAAATGTTTGGAAGTGATTCGGTCTTTCTGCAGCACCGTACTAAGATGGCGGACAAAAAAAACGAAGAAGGAGATGGCGTTTTATATGCCACGTCAGGTTGTTACTGTTGTGTGTTTTGATTGGTTGGTTAGGACTTCGTAAGAGGTCAAACCAGGCCGCCGCCACCACCTCCACTACTACTGCCGATCCCGCCGCCGCTACCACATCCACTACTACTACTACTACTACTGCCGATCCCGCCGCCGCTTACACCATCACAACCACTACCGATCCCGTCGTCGTCGACCCCGCTGCCGCGAACTCACCATTCCCGGAAGAACTTAAGGAAATAATTATTTCGGGTTTCGTTCGATTTTTTTTTTAGATACGTTTTTTACTCCCCCTCATAACTTTATTTTTGCTTTTATTAATTTTTTAAAATTTGCTTTTATCGACTACGAAAACTACTCTAAAAAGTTTTCTTTATATATTGACGAATCAACGATGGTTTCTAATAAAATGTTGTGTCCTGATCGGTTTTTCAGCGCATGATCAAACGGATGTGATGACAAATATTGATCTCTCGTTCGGAGGCGACACGCAACTTCTCCCATTTTATAGAGGCGATGTATATAATATAAAGGGAGCTGTGTTGTGTCATCGACGTCTTACAGAAAGCAATCGCAAACAATGTGTTATTTAATACAATTGAACTGAACAGATTAGACCGGTGATCGATATCCGTTCGCGGATTCGGCAGCATATTATATCGAGCTTACCTTTAGATAGTATTTCTATCGGATTGCATTAGGTGTAATATTATAGAAAAGTTAATAGTCTTCGGATGGGATTTAAAATAAAGGGGACTTAAATGTGCATAATCATCACTTTTGTATCATGAACAGTGATAATGTCGAAAGAAGTACACACCCTCAATATATATACATATATATACATATAGCGTGTGTGCGCGCGCATACACACATTGTCCAAGGGGCGGCAACCTTTGGATGCCTTGCCAGATTGATAAGGTCAATGATGAATGGTAATCACCTTGAACTTATACAGGCATAGATTTTTTTTTAATGGCTCAGAAAAACAAAGGTACTTCTCACGACCCATTTTCAGGACTTACGAGTTTGGTGGACTAGAAGGAAGGAGTTATCCTGAGATTTGACACCTGGTGCAAAATACCTGCCGTAGAGGGGACTCTACTGAAGCTACCCACGGACCGTGTGGTGATATTAAACCAAATGACCGATGAAGTCTTGAGAGAAAAGGAGCGGATTTAACAGTGGCTGGAATTTAGCGAAGCTTTTAACGAAGAGACGACAGTGGAGAAAGAGAAATGGGTGCTGTAGTAGGGCCTAGGAGATGCTGGTAAAACAACTGGGATGTCACCAGAGGTGCTATTAGGAGACAGGGAAGAGAAAATAGTCAACTGTTGGTTGTAAAGTCACATCTAGGTGGTTGAGGGTTTTGTCAAGTTTGGTATTTTTACAGATGCTCATTTGTATTGAAGCTGCACCCGATCAGCTCTGTACACAGTACCCTGTTCTGTGACGACATTAGGAGATGAAGGTAACTCAACTGGGGGATTTCACATTATCAGGGAACATTGTAGAGAGAGAGAAGAAATTCCTGAACTACTGGCTGTAAAATATTTCTTTCTTTATTGCCCACAGGGGGATAAACATAGAGGGGGACAAACAAGGACAGACAGAGGGTGTTCAGTCGATTACATTGACCCCAGTGCGTAAGTGGTACTTTATTTATCGACCGCGAAAGGATGAAAGGTAAAATCGACCTCGGCGGAATTTGAACTCAGAATGTAACGGCAGCCGAAATACTGCTAAGAATTTCGCCCGGCGTGCTAACGATTCTGCCAGTTCGCCGCCCTACTGGCTGTAAAATATTGATTGAGGATTGAAGTTTAGAGGGAGGATTGAGATTTTGTGAGTCACATGAAAGGCTTATTAACGGGTTCTCATTTATGTAGAAGCAGTGCAGTCCAAGATATATAAGTAGTATTTCTATTGGAGCACACATTTACTTTACAAAGGGAATTAACAATTATGCAGTAACGAAGGGGAAAGCTTTGAGAGTCAGTTTTAAACATACATGTTTGTCATGATAAATTATCTAAGGATATGAAGTGTAGCATTGTAGTAAATCTGGCTTTTAGTAGTATTTCACACACACACACACACACACATCATCATCCTCATTTAACATCCATGTTCCATGCTGGATGGTTTGGGTTGGACAGATTGACAAGAAGAACTGCATCATACTCGAGTGTCTACTTTTGAAAGGTTTCTACAGCTGGATGCCCTTCCTAATGCCAACCACTTTATAATGTGCTGGGTGCGTTTTCATGTCACTGGCACTCTCAACATCAGCATGGATCTTGCAAGTCAACAAATCCATGGAGGGAGAGATGCTGCATCCGTATGTTAGATGGTGGTTAAGGTGCGAGGGAAGAGTTGATGGCTACACACATTTAGGAGAGAGAGTGAGAATAAATTAAAGGTACGTCCAAGGAGATAGAAAGAGATGAGGAAGTCTCCAGGTGGCACCTTATGTAGCAGGAGTAGTAGTGGATGGGGGTTGCAAGAGTATAGGGCGATTTTTTTTTGGTTATTTTTGTTGATCCGGTCCCTTTATATTCTGAATCTTATATGTATTACTTTGTATTACTTTTACAGTGATACAAATAAAGTTAACCAAGTATCCCTTATATTTTCTCTTCTCCATTTTCTTTTATTAACTTTATATATATACATATCGTCGTCATGGCATTCCATCGGTTAAGACGACAAGGGTTCCAGTTGATCCAATCAACGGAACACCCTGCTTGTGAAATGAATGTGTAAGTGGTTGAGCACTCCACAGACACGTGTACCCTTAACGCAGTTCTTGGGGAGATTCAGCATGACACAGTGTGACAAGGCTGGCCCTTTTGAAATACAGGTGCAACAAAAACAGGAAGAAAGAGTGAAAGTTGTGAAAGAGTACAGCAAGGTTTGCCAGGCTCCCCTGCCAGAGCTTTATGGAGCTTTAGGTGTTTTCACTCAATAAACGCAACGCCCGGTCTGGGAATTGAAACTGTGATCCCACGACCACAAGTCGACTGCCTTAACCACTAGGCCATTGCACCTCCACACACACACACACACACACACACATATATATATATATATATATATATATATATATATATATATATATATATATGTATGTATGTATGTATGTGTGTGTGTGTGTGTGTGTGTGTGTATGTATATACATGTATATATAGTGTTTGATGTGGTGTACAGATATTGTATATTGAGAAAAAGGAGGCAGTCAGAATTTTGGAAAATTCGTTATTAGTGTTTCCATTTGTTGAACTGAATTCTTCAAGACAAAAACTAAAACCAAAAGAAAAAAAAATCATTTTTTGGTCATAATTTTTGTCTTGAAAAGTTCAGTTAAAGAAGCGAAAGTACTAATAAAGAATTATCCAAAATTCTGACTGCCTCTTTTTTCTCAGTATATATATGCATGTGTCATCATTTTACACGCAGCATCCTTGCTGACATTAAGGTGGCAAGCTGGCAGAAACGTCCCCTCTGTGTTTAGCCCCCTGGTGGGCAATAAAGAAATAAGAAACGTTAGCACGCTGGGCAAAATGCTTAGCAGTATTTCATCTGTCTTTATGTTCTGAGTTCAAATTCTGCCGAGGTCGACTTTGCCTTTCATCCTTTTGGGGGTCGATAAATTAAGTACCAGTTGCATACTGGAGTCGATCTAATCAACTGGCCCCCTTCCCCTAAAATTTCTTGGCCTTGTGCCTAGAGTAGAAAAGAACATCCATGCTGACATAGATTGGTTGGTTCAAAGAAATTGCATCAAGGCAGAGGACCTGTCTTTGATAGAGAATGGTACTTTCTTAACAACTTCTTAATCCCTAGCAACTGTGCAGTTGTGTTTGAATAATGAGTTCCGTGCTGTAAAGTGATGCCACATGTTTTGTCTGTTCACTCTTTCTTTCTAAGATATATCTTCCTCCTACTCAACGAAGAACCACTTAAAGCCATTCATTGCTAGGCAACTACAACAATCACTTTTGTTTCATTTACAGTTTAAGTTTGAGTTTGAGTGATAAACCAACCTGAGCACTTAACATATATATACAATATGTCATTCGATGCAATTTTAACTATACTCTAGGGTATGCCTTTTACAGCTGGGTGCAAAGAAAAATATAAATTTCTTCACATCCTGTTCATGACTGGAGTCGTTATTTTACTGCCATTCCACCTCAGATTTTACTCACAGATCTTTAAACTCATTTTAATCACTCCCTGCCATCCTCAGATTCCTCTTCTGTTCACCTTCGCAACTGAACTTCTCTCCATCTGTCTAACTTCCTTCCCTTTACACTTGTTCTTTTACATTTCACTGCATTTCGTCTCCACCTCGTTTTCAATCACTTTATTTATTTATTCTTCTGACTTTGTACCTCTTATTTTTCATATTTTTATCTGTTTTTACTCACCATTTATAACTTTTTCCTACCGTCCCTTTCATCTCCTCTACACCTTCCTCTCACATTACATTCACACTGCCACACCACCCTCCACCACACCCAGTATCCCACATTTGAACACCTCCACACACCCCAAAAAACCATCTGCACCCCACATTACAGACACATCTCCCCCATGCCTATCTTTCAACATGGATGCCCTCTAATATATGCACACACCACCCACTTCCTCCCGTGAGTACATACATATATATATGTGTATATATGTATATATATATATATATATATATATTGCTAAATTTTTTACGACTCTCTTATTCCTTCATTCTTTCTTTCAGCCCCTTCACACTTACTTTGTTCTTTCCACCCTTCTTTCTTTCGCTCCCCCTCTCTCACATTTCCTGGCCTTCCCTTCAGTCTCACCTTCCCTCCCCTTTCACTTCACTCTGTCCCTTTTCTTTCCTAGGGCTAAATAACAGTAGCATTCTTCCCTTTCATGGGACTGTCACATTAAGTTGACAACATGCTATCACTTTATCATGCTGCTACTGCATAAATCTCTCTGAGAGATTTAGAAATATATTATTTTTATGACCAAACCTGTATGCTAGTTTTGGATCTCAGATATACAAAGCTGGTGACACTGCAAGGCCTGGCCTGTGTATTACTCATGAATCTCAGACACACAAGACTGTTGATACTACCAAGCCTGTATATCATTTCTGGATCCCCCGACATTTTAACCAAGCTGTTGACACTACCAGCCTGGCCTGTCTATTACTTGTCACTCTCAAATATATTACACTGATGATACTGGCAAGTATGTATGTCATTTCTAAGTGCTAGACATGCCTAAGAGGTTTGCAATAATTGTGCATAATTGCCAAATGTAAAAGAAACCTAGTCCTGTATTAAAAACTAATGCAATGCTTCTTTGACGATATTCGGAGCATCCAGAAATTTTTGCTCACTGTACCACTTACAAGCTGCTGATAAAAACGAAAGGTGGATATGATACTGGCTGATAACGGGCTATGAATACCTGACATTTTAAGGACTAGGTGCTCATGGTAATTTCTTAGTTAAGTTTAGGGCCTTAAATTTATAAAGGGAAAGCAATGAGAGATGATGCCTGTGTCTGTTTTGTTAGCAGGATGTGAATGAAAAGAGTTGCAAACTTTGTTTATCAACAGTTTCACTTTCAGCTCTACACCATGCACCAAAAACAGGAGAAATAATAGACTGCTTTCTAATAAGTATGTAAAGTTACCTGTCTCCTCCTCCTCCTCCTCATCATCATCACCACCACCACCATCATCATTTAACATCTGCTTTCCATGCTGGCATGGGCTGGATCTTATTTTATATACACTCAGCCATTTCTTCCCATCATCATCAACATCAGCAGATTCACCATTTAACATCCATTTTCCATGCTGGCAGGAGTTGGATGGTTTGACGAGGAGCTGGCAGGGCTGGAGAGCTGTGCCAGGCTCCAGTTGTCTATTTCACCCAACACGAACCACTTTACAGAGCTTTTTATATAGTGCTGGCATGGGTGCTTTTTACATGGTGCTAACCACATAATAAAAACTAGGAAACCATGGCATTCATGCCTTTCAGAATTGAATCAGTTCACACTGAGAATTAAGACAGAATCACACATACACACACACACACAGTGGCTGTTACTGAATAATGCAGGGAAGTGGAAAACTGGGAGAGTAATTTTTCCCAAGGACATTAATCAAATAATTGAAGTAGGATTGGTTGAAGCAAAAATTGAAATCTGATCGCAGGCTTGGTTTGAATTTTTCTGGAGAACTTCAGAAGAGTAGCACGTGTCACTAATTCACAGTTGTGTGTCTGTGGTGGTGGAGGTGGTGGTGGTGGTGATGGAGGTGGTGGTGGTGGTGGAGGTGGTGGTGGTGGTGGTGGGGTAATAATAATTTACATTATTTTACTTGTCATGTTATTCCTTTTAATCTCATTCTGTGGGGTTGAAATCAAAGACAGTCAAAATTTTGAACACCATGAAGCACCTTTGGGTGATATGGGTGGAAAGAATTTTAACCAAAGATCAAAATCAAAGACAACCACAAAACATTTTGAAAAACACAATGAAGGGTTTTAAGATTTATATAATTTAGTGGGAGGCATGGTTAGGGTTAGGGTAAGAGGATTGATTTGCAACGATGTGGTTTTAGGTTCAATCCTACTGTACAGCAATATGTTGGGCAAGTGTCTTCAACTTTAGCCCTGGGTTGACTAATATCATGTGAATGGATTTAGTAGATGGTAACACTGTGTGTGAGTGTGTGTATATATATATATATTTATCATCATCATCATCATCATCATCAAGCTCTTGTACATTCATCATCATCATCATCATCGTTTAACGTCCGCTTTCCATGCTAGCATGGGTTGGACGATTTGACTGAGGACTGGTGAAACCGGATGGCAACACCAGGCTCCAATCTAATTTGGCAGAGTTTCTACAGCTGGATGCCCTTCCTAACGCCAACCACTCAGAGAGTGTAGTGGGTGCTTTTACGTGTCACCCGCACGAAAACGGCCACGCTCGAAATGGTGTGTTTTATGTGCCACCCGCACAAGCCAGTCCAGGGGCACTGGCAACGATCTCACTCGAAAATCCTACGGGAGCCAGTCAGGCGGTACTGGCAACGGCCACGCTCAAAATGGTGCATCTCATGTGCCACCCGCACAAGAGCCAGTCCAGGGGCACTGGCAACGATCTTACTTGGCTTGCCGGGTCTTCTCACGCACAGCACATTTCCAAAGGTCTCGGTCAGTAGTCATCGCCTCGGTGAGGCCCAATGTACGAAGGTCTTGCCTCACCACCTCAGCCCAGGTCTTCCTGGGCCTACCTCTTCCACGGGTTCCCTCAACTGTTAGGGTGTGGCACTTTTTCACGCAGCTATCCTCATCCATTCTCACCACATGTCCATACCAGCGCAATCGTCTCTCTTGCACACCACAACTGATGCTTCTAATGTTCAGCTTTTCTCTCAAGATACTTACACTCTGACGGGTATTCACATTGACATTACACATCCAACAGAGCATACTGGCTTCATTCCTTGCGAGCTTACGTATGTCCTCAGCAGTTACAGCCCATGTTTCACTGCCATGTAGCATGGCTGTTCGTACGCATGCGTCATACAGTCTGCCTTTTACTCTGAGTGAGAGTCCCTTTGTCGCCAGCAGGGGTAAGAGCTCTCTAAACTTTGCCCAGGCTATTCTTATTCTAGCAGCTACACTTTCAGCGCACCCACCCCCACTACTAACTTGGTCGCCCAGATAGCGGAAGCTATCGACTACCTCTAGTTTTTCACCCTGGAATGAGATAGAAGTTGTTTCCTGTTTGTTTACAGTCTTTATTGCACCTGAACATCTGCCACAAACAAAAACTAACTTGCTAGTTAACCTGCCTTTGATGTTGCTGCACCTCTTATGTGTCCATAGCTTGCACCGGGTACATCTTATAGAGTTACTACCTACTCCTTTTCTACATACTGAGCAATGCACTCCAACAGCATGACAACGCCCCAGCACACACTGCCAATGTGACCATGTGCAATCTTGAAGAACTTTGGGGGTTGGAAAGTGTTGCCTCATCCTGCCTACAGTCCAAGCCCTGCACCATCAGATTACCATGTTTTCTGAGTCATGACTAATTTCCTGTATGACTGGAGGTTCAACAAAGTGGATGAGGTCAAAAACGGGGACAAGGAGATGTCTGCCTCTAAACCAGTCAAATGGTATAAGCATGGAATTGAACCTGATGCACAACAATAAAAACAGACAAAAGAATACGATAGGATATACTGTAATGAATAGAAGCCTGGCACATATAATTTGTTTGAACAATTAATTAAAGCTTGACATACAAAAACCTTATATATTCTTTTATTCTTTAACTTCTTTCAGTCATTTAAGTGCGGCTATGCTGGAGCACCACCTGTAGTCGAACAAATCGACCCCAGGACTTATTCTTTGTAAGCCTGGTACTTATTCTATTGGGCCCTTTTGCTGAACCACTAAGTTATGGGGACATAAACACACCAGCATCAGTTCTCAAGCAATGGTGGGGGGACAAACACAGACACACATACCCAAATATATATTTATATATATACACACGACAGCCTTCTTTCAGTTTTTGTCTACCAAATCCACTCACAATCCCTGGTTGGCCCAAGGTGTCACACAGTGGAACTGAACTCGGAACTATGTGGTTAGAAAGCAAGCTTCTTACCACACAGCTATACCTACACCAATGTGAAATAAAGAGTCTTGCTCAAAGACACAATGTGCTACCAGGAATTGAACTCACGACCTTACAATCGATCATGAGCCAAATACCCTGATCACTAACCCATGCACCTTCACATGGGATGATAACAAGTCCTGGGGAATAAATATAGCCAGCCATTCTGTTAGATACCCCTATCTGACCCTTGGGTGTCATGAGGGGAATTCACACTTTTGCGAATAACCAGATCAGAGAACAGGTGAGAAGATAACCTGGAAGTTGTAGTATTTCATTTACCCCCTATTCTCTTGTCAGTCTCAGAGTCCCTGAGTAAAGCTTGTGGCCTGCTCTGCTTTTTTTCCTGAGACTAAGTTACACACACACACACACACACACACACATGTATCTCTTACAAGACCTTGTACCTTGAGATGCTCTGGCATCGAGTTACAACCATCTCTTATCTTCTTTCCAACCATTCCTACCCACCCTCATAATGCAGGGTAGCCATGCATCTCCTTTATAGCAATACACCTGGGTCTGTCCCTTTATCATATCCCCCACTTTGTTGAGGGGGACATTTTCCTTTTTGTTGTCCCTGCTTGTGTTGGTGACAGAGGCATAAAAGTACCCAGTGTACACAGTAAAATAGTCAGTGAAATGGTTGGCATCCAGCCATCCAGCCATAGAAGCTGGTTGCCAAAGCAGACATTAGAGCTTGATGCAGCCCTGCAGCACACTGGATCCTGTAAAACTATCCAACCCATGCCAGCACAGAAAACAGACGTTAAATGATAATCACACACACACACACCCATACATATACAATATATATATATATATATATATACACATATTATAGACAGACAGACAGGCAGAAAGATAGATAGATAGATAGATAGATAGATAGATAGATAGATAGATAGATAGATAGATAGATAGATGGGTAGATAGATAGATAGATAGATAGATAGATAGATAGATAGATAGATAGATAGATAGATAGATGGGTAGATAGATAGATAGATAGATAGACAGACAGACAGATAGATAGATAGATAGATAGATAGATAGATAGATAGATAGATAGAGGCATGGCTGTGTGGTTAAGACTCTCGCTTTTCAACTACGGGGTTTTTGGTTCGGTTCCACGGGACGGCACCTTCGGCAAATATCTTTTACTATTGGCTGCCAATACCTGTGAGTGGATTTGGTAGACGAAAGCTGTGAGCAATTGTAGAGATGTATGGGTGTTTGTCTTTGCCCCCCCCCCCCGCCCTACTTCAACCGCTTGACAACCTTGTGTCAGCTTGTTCGACTAAACCTTTCGAGTTGATACTCCATCATGGGCGCAGTCCGGTGAGTAAAACAAGATACGCTTTACACACACACACACACACACACACAAATTGACGTGTTGCCAAAAGCACGAAGACGACCACACCTACGATGATGACAAAGGAGGAAGAGGGGAGGCGCAGTGGGAGGACATATAGGGAAAGAGGAGGAGAAGGTTATGAGTAAAGAAGGGAAAAGAAGTGTAAATTTCAATTGAATGACAATGAGACAGAGTATTAGCCACGATCAAGCGGACATGTGGTCGAAGTCGCTCCAATTGTGACCATCTCGTCTTATTTCAGACATACAATATCTAGTATTACATTATACAACATGTTTTTTTCTTTTTAAAGTAGTAAGACGGGATTTACGAGGAGATTTAGTTGTTATTTCTAACAGGTCGAGCGACCACGTAGAGACTTCCTTGTCGACCCGAATGTTGAAAACAGTTTTGACTTTCGTGCTTCGCCGGCAGATTTGTTACAGCGTCGAGGAAATGCTTTGTGGAATTTCTTCCAGTTCTTTATGTTCTAAGTTCAAATACAAGCTGGATCGATAAAGAAAAGTACCAACCAAGTAATGGCAAAGGGTATTGATTAAACCCCTCCCCTCGAAATCTGTGCCTAATTCAGAAACAAAAGGGATTTCGTTCTATGACTCGACTGGTGACTTATTACACACACACACTCTCTCTCTCACCCACACGTTATGTATATATACGTGTAAATGTGCCGAGGAATTGTGCGTGTATGTGTATGAATGAATGAAGAAATTTTTGAGGCAGTAGATTCATTATAAATGGTTTCTCGGAGTTCCCCACCCCCCGTCAGTGATCTGCCTTTACTAAGGAATCATGTCGCAGACTAGACTTTTAAAATTGCTTGTAAATTTTCCTTGAACTTTTCTCTGAGTTACGTATGTTTGTATCTATGTCTGTATGTAAGGGTGTAACTATACAATTGTTTCCCAGCCAACACCTATGCATATGTCCGTCCAAAGCTGACAAACTCAGACCGTCGCTACTCATTATTTCATAAACTTGTTGCCTGAAAAATCGCACCTAATAAACTCGACTGCATAAATTGAATACTTCCTTGAATTTCGTCCACCTCTCGTTTGTACATCCAAAAGAACATATTTGTACTCGTTTAACGGCTAATATATATATATATATATATATATATATATATATATATATATATATATACCGGAGTAAGCACATATATGCGAAACAAGAAGGGAAAAAAAAGAGTACTCAAATACCAGAGGTAGAGTAATATGCTTTATTGAAAAGCAGCAGAAATATCGCAAAAACTGTTACTCAGAGTTTCACGTTCCCGTTCGTCGGACAGTTTTGTTTAGAATCTAACAAAACTGTCCGACGAACGGGAACGTGAAACTTTGAATAACAGTTTTTGTGATATTTCTGTTGCTTTTCAATAAAGTATATATATATATATATATATATATATATATATATATATATATATATATATATATATATATATATATATATATATATATATATAGAGAGAGAGAGAGAGAGAGAGAGAGAGAGAGATACATCTATTTATTTATTAATGTTGGTTTTTATGTTCCGAAAACTCTTTTACATTAATCTGATGGGTGACTCCATACTTTTGTAGAGTACAAATTTATTATTCTTCGGACAATATGCGTGTGTGTGTGTGTCATCGGACAATATGTGGGTGGGCACAGAATAGAAAATAACTATAACCACAACAGAAAAAAGTTAGCCTTGTGACTAATCAAACGAAATCAATAGAGAATTTGATATGACTACAACGTACAACTTAGAATTTCAACAGACATTTTCTTTTTCAAATCTCCGAAAGAAACTCCGATCTAAACAGCAATGTCTAAGGTTATTTATTATTGCTTTGCCCCATGTCAGTTTTACAGGCATATGACCTCGTCAACGACGTTACAACTGTGACTCTCCAGTTTTACTTGTATATTGTCCTCTGTGTAATTTTTTTTTGAAGAAAAGTTGAGTACGATTTGAGAAAGATTTGGCTACTATTTCTAGCAGGGTCAATGAACACGCAGTGGGCTCCCTTATTGATTTAATATTTTAAATGAAATTTTGTAGTTACGTTTATGAAGATGTAGATGAAATTGTTTCTTTTTAATTATTTTTATTCAGAGAAAAAAGTAACTGTACAAGATTCCATTGGAAAATATGCATTATTAATAAAGTTATGAGGAAACAAATACGATGGATAAAGATGGCAATAAATTGTCGTTTGGACGGCTAAACTTTTTAGTTGGGTTGTATTGTAGTCGCTGCAGTTACTTGGAAATACTTATTTAAAAACTTTGAAATGATGTCTTATAGTAGTGTTAATTAATTTCGACGTGTATTGTAGAAAGAGAGAGGGGGAGAGAGAGAAAGAAGGGGAGAGAGAAAGGAAGAGAGAGAGCACTCCTACACACTTTAAGAAAATTCCTCAACTTACTTGGCGGATGAGAGAGGGAACGACAGAGACAATAAACAGAGTCCAAACTTCACTGTAACACTGCCGACAATGACAAAACTAACGAAATATCCCAAAAGTCCTTACAATGACAAAAATTACTACGTCACCACGAAAGTACTTAGAGGTTTATTGAACGAGAAAGGAAATAAAAACGGCTTGTCAACTAGTATACGCACAATATGCACACATGCTTGTCAATTGAATGTATAAGATTATAAAGTGGGGCAGGGTATGTCATAGTAAAAGTAAAATAATCTAGCTTCTACGAAGGGTTTGGTTCAAAACTAGCCATTGGGAGTCTCTACGTGGCCGCTCGACCTGCTAGAAATAGTAACCTCAGATAAAACACTTCATTATAAAGGGGAAAAAATGTAGACTTGATTGTTTTCGATCATAGGCCTTAGCTTGATAAGGACTCATCTGGCATGTACTATATACAGATCATATACACATACATGCATATGAATATATACATCACAGAACATTTACATGTACCAACCAAACACACACATGCATGCATACAAATATACATATACAGATCATAGGTCTGTTTGATAAGGACAGACCTGGGGTTAAACGGATAAATTTAATAACCTATTTCTGTATATTTAAGAATATCAATTTTAATACCCTGAATGCAAGGAACAAGGAAGCCACTGAATATATATATATATATGTTGGTATCATATTTTTTTGTTTTATTAGTTTGACCTCGTGGTTTTAGTTTGTTTTTTTGTTTTTCCATTCGTGAATGATAATTAAGATTATGTGAGCCACGAAAGAAAAAAAAGGTTACGCACCACCGAGCCAGAACAACGCCGATAACCTATATCCCTTGTAAATCTAAAATTAGTAAATTGCCATCTTACACAGCTGTTCCTATTGATGTGTATATATGACAATCTCTTTGCTCTTTTGTTTGTCATTAGACTGCGGCCAAGCTGGGACACAGCGCTAATGGATTTACAGCCAATCAAATTGACCCTAAAGCTGGTGTTTATTGTGTCGGTCACATTTTGGTCAAATCGCTTTGTTATGAGGACGTGAACCCATACTAGGGAAAGACTTCCTTTTGTACCCTCCCCAAAACCCCACTTTATTATTATTATTTATTTATTTATTTATTATTATTTTTTTTTACAGAAACCCCCGTTTTCGGGTACGGATATTATGAATCTGAAAAAAAAAAAAAAATTGCCAATTTTTTTTTCAGATTCGTAATCTCCGTACCCGAAAACGGGGTTTCTGTAAAAAAAAAAGGGGGGGGGGGGGGGTTACAAAAGGAAGTCTTTCCCAAACTAGTAACACAGAGGCACACATGCCATGCATACATGCGATAGGCTTCTGTACATTTTCCATCCAACAAATTCACTTACAATGCACTGATCAGCTTTGGTCTGTAAGAGAGAAGACACCCAAGGTGCCACGCCAACGAGGTCAGTTAGGCTGTCCAAATAAACCCATACGATTTAGGGTTAGCTCCATTGAGTAGCACCTTGGGCAAGCGTCTTCTAGCTAACGAATGCACTGTGGTTGAATTTAGTAGGCGGAAACTGCATGGAAGCCTGTCGTATATGTATGTAAAATTGTGTATACGTGTGTGCCGGCGGACGCGCATCCTTGTATGAGTCCCACCTTCACCTCATGATAACCGGTGTTGGTTTGTTTAATGGGATCAGTAGGATAAATACCAAACTTAAAATAAGAACTGGTGTCGTGTCGACTTGTTGCATTAAATTCTTCAAGGCCGTTCCCGACTGGTACACCGCCTTCGCTGAGACATCCAAGTAAAAATACAAAAGACTGAGTGTATGTGTGTGTGTAGATAGATAGATAGATAGATAGATAGATACACAGAGTAACACCGTGTTTGTGTGTGTATTTATGTCTATATAGAGTCTGTATACGTGCTGTGTGTGGATTCTAAGTCCTTGTGCCGTTCTGCTGGACTTTGTACATATTTTAATACGACCGATGTATAAATGAAGAACGCTGTGTGTGTGTGTATTATGTATGTATGCGAGAGAGAGAGAGAGAGAGAGAGAGAGAGATAATTAAGCGTAGCTTCTCCGCCGCCACATTCAAGCATGAATATACAATTAGACAGTCACTCACATATTTTCTACCAGTCAACTAGTTTGAAAGGCGGAAGGGTGAAGTATATAACATAATTGTCACCAACTCGTAAAGTATTAAATGTGGGTACCCTTTCACTTTCTCACTAGTTCATGTACAGAACTTATGATTATATATTTATGTATATAAATAACCAGACCGAGTTATGCTTAAGGTGTCTCTGAAGGGGTGTACTGTCAAGTTGCCTCCACTAATTAGGTCTACCAAGCTGCAAGTTATAAATTGCAATTTTTTTTTTCTAATGTAATTAATTAGAAAGAATTGAAAAAATAGTATTTTAACATGTTGCCCTACTTAGAATTAAATACTTTGTTCATATTGCCTGTTGCTGTTTTAGCGTTAAACATATACAATTAAAAATAAAAGCAAGTTATATGTAATATAGTTTACGGAGTGGGGGATGACGCGAGTGAATAGAGAATTTTTAACGTTATTATTTTATATTCGGCACTTCGCAGACAATGGATGTGTCGAGAAAACGTTTTGAATTGGTTGTGCTTAGGGTATCAGGTGTCCCTTACATATACACACACACACACACACACATTCATATGCATGCACACACATATGAACTATTAGAGATACCCGGCGTTGCCCTAATGCCAGTTGCATAGAAACACGTTATAGCAATTTGCAGCAGGTTTTTTTTATTGTGGCACTTTTTTTTTATATAATTATATTTACATATAATTTTTATTATTTACAGCAAAGGGCATGTTTTTATGCCCACAAAATCAACTTCGAGATACTCAAGCTCCACAATTAACAGATACGGATTTTCTGATGGCTTAGTCCTTATGCCAGCTATAATTACAGGAGCCACTCCATTCTTCACTGTCTGGAAGATCGGCCTCTATGATAATACTTAAAGTGAAATTCATTTGCTACAGCTTGGAAGGTACGATTGCTTCATAGTCTGGAAGCCTGATAAAACCAGGAAATTCTATGTATCAGTAAAACTTGGGCAGCACTTAAATAAGTTTCAGCAACCAGGTGATTCCTGGTTCAGTCCCACTGCACCACCGCACCTTGAGCAAACGTCTTCTATTATAGCCCCGGACTGACCAATGCTTTGTGAGTTAATTTGGTAGAAACTGTGTTGGAAGCCTGTCATATATGTGGTGGAGGGTGCTGAAAAGTTCCTGGCTTTAAGGGTATTGTGAAGGGTGTGGTTGGAGGACCAACCTTCTAAGTTCTTATACAGAGCTTAGATGAACTGAAGGACCACTGCGATATGTGTGGGAATCTGAGAGGGGAATATATTGAATAAAATCATAATTAACTGATTCTCCTGTATTTTCTTTTACCCAAAGTCAGTAACTTTTCAGTACCCCCTTGTCTATGTATGTGTGTGTGTACCTTTATGTTCCTGTTTGTAACACCCTCACCAATGCTTAACAACTGGTGTTGGTTTGTTTATATCCCCATAACAGCAGGCCAGCAACAGAAACCAATAACATGGTTTAAAATGAGTACTGGAGTCAATTTAGTCAACTAAACACTTCAAGGAAGTTCTCCAGAATGGCTGCAGTCCATTAACTGAAACAAATAAATGATAAAAATAGAATGGAAACCTAAGCTGTCAGAGATTCTGAAAAGGAACTTCTGTGTAATGTCTCTTCTTCTTGGACACTATCCGAAAGGTTTGAAACTATCCTGGATTGAACCCACATAGCCATGCTTTGTAACATTTTGAACATGTCTTGGAAAGATTACTTCACAGAAGAAAGATCCATTTTTTCTTTTATCGTCTATTTGTTTCAGTCATTAGACTGTGGCCATACTGGGGCACCGTCTTGAAGAATTTTGAGTTGAAAGAATCGACCCCAGTACTTCTTTAAAACCTCGTACTTATTCTATTGGTCTTTTTTTTTTGCTGAATCATTAAGACGTAAACAAACCAACACAGGTTATCAAGTTGTAGTAGGGGACAAACTCAGACACAAAGGCAGACCCCCACACACACATAATGGGGTTTTTTTTTCCGTTTCTGTCTACCAAATCCACTCACAAGACTTTGGTTAGGGCTATACTATATATATATATATATATATATATATATATATACATATGATCCCCGTGCCGGTGGCACGTAAAAATCACCATCCGATCATGGTCGATGCCAGCCCTCTCTGGCCCCCTGTGCCAGTGGCATGTAAAAAAGCACCCACTACACTCTCGGAGTGGTTGGCGTTAGGAAGAGCATCCAGCTGTAGAAACACTTCCATATCAGACTGGAGCCTAGTGCAGCCTCTTGGCTTCCCAGACCCCAGTTGAACCGTCCAACCCATGCCGGCATTGGAAAACGGACATAAACGATGATGATGATGATGATGATATATATATATATATATATATATATATATATATATATACACTAGCAGAAATACCCGGCCTTGCTCCGGATTAAAATGACATAGATTTTTTTTTTTTGTTTTACTTGTTTCCTGAAAGGTATGAAGAAACAATATTGTGGAGCACATTTGTGTAGTTATGCCTAATTTTTTTTTTTTCATGGAAGTTGTTAACATGTTAGGAATATATAAAGTCACATCGGAATCGAAACTAAATAATAATAAGAATAATAATAATAATAATAATAATAATAATAATAATAATAAGAAGAAGAAGAAGAAGAAGAAGTACTTGCGGTTTGGATCGAAAATCAGTAAGAAGAAAAAAACTTACGTCTTTAATTAAGTAGAATAGAAAGTTGATGTGTCTTGTGTTCTATAAGATATGTTCGGTAACAACTTTGTCCAAACTTGTTGCCTCTGTTTTATGTTGTGATGTGTCGTGCTGGTGCTAGAATAAGCTGTGTTCGTCTTCAGAATGTTATTTCTCTAATAATCGTTAGAATTATTTGCTTTGTCAGTCTTTGCGATCTGCACTTCCTTTCTGTTAATGTCAACAACGATTAACGCATTTGATTCTGTTTACAGTGTTGGTTGGGCTTAAGTAATCGGTTTTGTTATTGTTGTTGCTGTCGTTGATACGGTTATCACTTGACAGATATCAAATATTGACGTAGTCGACGGTGATGATATTAATAATACATGGCAATGACAACAACTAAGAAGATGATAACGATGATGATGATGATTGGGGTTGGTGTTGAACAAGAGGAGAAGTATGAGTAAGAAGAGTGAAGAGATTGACTGTTGTAAAAGGAAGGTGGAGGAGAAAGAAGAGAAGGAGCGGACTAAAGTGGTTGTGTTGTTGTGGCACCGCAGGTAATTGTTAAAAAGTTGATAGCAGCGAGATTGTTGTAGTCGTTGGTTTTTTGTGCTGGTGAGTAATACTGCTGCCAGCCTGGATAAGTTTACCTGGCACTGTTGACAAGTCAAGAGTGACAATAACAGATTTTAGGTCATCATTTCCTGTCTTAGTTTGTTTATTATTAATTTGCTCGTTAAAGGAAGTAGAGAAACGACTCTAAAGTGGATAAAAGTTTGGAGGATGAAGTAATCCAAACGGTAGAACCAAACCAGAAAAATGATGATGACGACGATGATAAAGATGATGATGGTGATGATGATGATACAAATGCTCTTGGAAAAATCAAGCAGAAGGAACGATTCCCTCTGTTGAATTTCGTAGAATATGATTGCCTGGTTGTCTTACTTACTCCAAGGAATGTCTGAATGACTGAGATTTTCAAATGTTGTGAAAAAACCATGTGTTGCTGGTCAGAGAGCACACCTGTTCTCACGCATGGCTATCGACCTACAGACACACATTGACAAGCTTTGAGTTGAGTAATTTAACACGCTATTCTTCTGCTTGGTTTTGAAAGGAATATATACCGGTGGTTAGAAAGTACATCTGACAGGAAAGGCATGAGGGAAAAGTGACCACTCATCATCATCATCATTTAGCGTCTGTTTTCTATGCTGGCATGGGTTGGACAACTTGACAGGAGCTGGCTAGGCAGAAAGACTGAGCCAGTTCCTGCCACCTGCTTTGGCATGGTTTCTATGGCTGGAGAGCCTTACTCGTGCCAACTACTTTGCAGAGCGTACTTGGTGGCCTTTATGTGGCACCAGCAGAAATGAAGCCACCCAAGTGACTTGTAAGACAAGACCCCCCCCCCCCCTTCAACTAAGGTGGACGTGGGGGAACAGTATTAAAGATGGTGGCCTGTGCTGAGAAGTTAGAATATGAAGAGAAGGGCAGAAATAGGTGTCTTGCAGAAGAGGAAGAGATACAAGGCTACCTTAGTAGGAGGAGGAGGACAGAGAGAGGGGGAGAGGATGGTGAAGATGTGAGAGGGAGTGCACCCAAGTTAGAGGGAGGGGTGTGTAGCGAAGTGAGCCAGGGATTGGATAGGGTGAGTAGGTGGGTAAATTTGCAAGACTGCACAAGGAGAGTGGGAGGTGGAAGGGAGCGGGCACAGTTAGAGGGTAGGTGGGGAAATACGGTAAGGGGTATGTTGTGGGGTAAGAGATTCAGCATGGACATATTGTGTGAAGGTAGGTTTGTGAGGGAGAGCAGGAGATAGAGGGGAGGGGGAATACAGAGAGTGGTGAACAAGGGTGGGGGTGAGGTGTTGGGAAGGTGGGATGTGGGGGAGAGGTTTTCCAAGGCCAGATTGTGTATGGGGTGGGGGAAGGGGGCATGGACATAGAGGACATGCCTTTATGACCTTAATTTTACTTTGCTGGACAGGTCTTCTCACACCCAGCAAATCGCCAAATGTCTTGGTTCCATTGTCATCTCCTTTGTGAGGCTCAGCATCTGAAGATCACTTCTCACCACTTCATCCCACCTCTTCTTAGGTCTTCCTCTTCCACAGACTCCCTCCACATCTAGAGACTGGTACTTCTTTACACAGCTGTCTTCATCCATATACATCATATACCCATAGCAGCTCAGTTTTCTCTCTTCTACACTACGTCTGATTCCTCTTGCACTCAATTTTTCGTTCACAACACACTCTGTTGTACACGCACACTGACACTGCACATCCAGTGAAGCGTGCTGCCATCATTTCTGTCAAGCCATTGCATATCTTCTGCAGTCACAGCCCATGTTTCACTACCATGTGGCATAACTGTATGCACACAGGCATCAAACAATCAACCTTTCACTCTTAGAGAGAGGCCCTTTTTCACCAAGCTCTCTGAACTTTGCCCAACTGCTCTTATTCTAACAACTTTGCTTTCAGACTATCCTCCACTACTGCTAATTTGGTTCCCTAGGTAATGGAACCTTTCTACCATCCTTAAAGATCTCTTTGGGTATTGAATGAAATGTATTTCCAGTGTGTTCTTCATGTTTTTAGTTCCTGTATATCTTACACGCACAATGACTACTTCCTCTGATTCTGCTGCACCTCTTAGGTATATATATATGTGTGTATGAGAGGGCTTTGGACATGAAAGACAATGGGTGTACATATGTGTGTGAGAGTGTGCAACTGTGTGTTTCACTGCTCAGGTTAAAAAAAAATAATGCAGAAATTGCCAAAAAAATAGATAAAACAAAATGATTTTAATTCTCAGTTTTGTGATACTATCTCCGAAGGATTGCCATAAATTTGAATCTTGTGCTGTGCCTGTAAGGAAGGCACATAACTCTGTCTGGCTTTTCGTGACCAATTAAAATGCATTCTAAATCTGTTTCACAGTTGTGTTGTGAGCAATAACAACAGTATTCAGCAGTTAAAAATAACCAATTGAATAAAAATCAGCCGATACTGTTACGCATGAGTAATTTTTTTTTATCTTCATATTGAAAGCATGAATGACGTGTAGGGTTTTACGTACGTATTTCCACAGCTATCCCAGATGCATAACAAATATTGATTGTGGCTATACAATCATAACATGGGGGCAGGCATGGCTGTCGTTGTCGTCATCCTTTACCGTCCACTTTTCCATGCTTGCTGGGTCAGATGGAATTTGCTGAACTACATTTTCTATACTATTGGATCATCCCATAAATAATGCAGTTTTTTTTATACATCTTTTATTTTTCAAAATTAAGATAAATAAAGTTCTTTTTTAATCTAAAATATACTCTCCTTCATTTTCTACAATACTCTTCCCTCTATCTGGTAGACTAGTAAGGTCCCTCTTCCAAAATTCACTTGTCCGTAACGAAAAACACTCTTCCAGTACTGTTCTGACCTCGTCTACAGAATTCATATTTTCCCCATCCAAATGATTTTGAAGACTGCAGAATAAATGATAATGAGATGGGGCAATGCTTGGCGAATATTGTGGATGGGGCATCGTTTCCCATTCAAACTGCTCCAGCCTTTGGAATGTCATCCTCGCTGTATGTGGCCAAGCATTATCCTGATGGAAGAACACCTTTCGTCTTGAAATCAAAGATGGTCGTTTTTCTGCTGGCGCTGACTTAAGCCTCTCAAGCTGCTCACAGTAGATCTCCTTTGTTCATGTTTGGTTTGGGTTTAAAAATTCTTCACTACAGTTTTCACTTCCTCGTCACTGGACTATCATCTCTTCAGCCCCATGAAAGAGGGTTTGAGAGGCAAACATTATTCCAGTGAGAAGGAATTGAAAATTGTAGAGAAGTGGCTCAAAGAACAGTCAACAGAATTTTACGGGGCAGGGATACATGCTCTCATTTGAAGGTGGAACATTGCTATTGAGAGAAACGGTGACTATGTTGAGAAGTAGGGATGTGATCCACAGAGGACCAGCTTCATTTTGGTGTATGATACATGTTCCTTTTTACGTGCCAGTCACGTGACACCAGCGTCAGCCACATAATAAAAACAGTTTTATACATTTATCTCAAGGATTACTCCATTCTTTGGCAGAGTACAAATTTATTATTCTTTAACTGGAATAATATTGTTTTGGCCAGCTAAGCCATCATTGGACAATCTGATGATGGTTTGGCAGGCCAAAACTTCAAAGTCACTGTCAACTGTCAATGTTATTATTGTTAAAGAGTAATATATATATATATGTGTGTGTGTGCGTGTGTAAAGCCAGTGATGTTTGTAATAGTGTGAATCTTGAAGTACCTCAATATCAAATTCTTCTTAATGTTTATCAATTCAATCATAAAATCAGGAAAGTTTGTATGTGTAAGTATAGTGTATGTATGTGTTTGCATGCGTGTGTGTGTGTGTGTACTTGCTCATTTGTGTGTGTGTTTGTTCGTTTGTGTCTGTATGTGTTTGTGTGTGTGTGTATGTGTAAGAGTTAAGATCTACATACTGACGCATAACTTACAAAAATAAATAAATAAATAAAATAAAACAAGAAAAATCTCTGTGATTGTTTCATAAAATTGTGCAGTTGTCAGATTTGTGTCTCAAGGTGTAAAGAGGAACTGATAAGAGGTTTCAAATGTCAACGTTTTGGATAGACTTATCTAGAAATATTTCAGACATCAAACAATGTTTGCTGTTGTTGTTATTATTCTTAATTTTGTAATATACGAATAGTAATGTAAGTAGAGTCTCATGGCCCAGGATTCATCGAGCCTGGCTACTTGGTCCCCATGGTGTATAAGTGGCTGAGATCACCACATCCCGGGCTTTTGTATGCTTGCTCATTTGCAGCTGAGTGAATTGATGCAATGTGAGATGAAGTGTTTTGCTCAAGAACACAATGCACTGCTTGGTACAGGGATTGAAACCGCAATCTGGCAGTTGTGAGTGCAACACTCTACCACATCCACAGGCCTTACTGAGAGTGAGACCTATATTCAGCAGCAAAATTTGCATCCAGGAATCAGGAACCAAGTGCAATGCATGGAAATCTTAGCTTTTGAATTAGTTTTCTAACTTTACAACCAAAGAGGAAATACATTCTCTTATCTATTGAGTTTTATTCCTCCTGCTTGTTCCAGCAACCCTACACACACACACACACACACTATATGTGTGCTTGTGTGTTTAACAGGAGCTGGCAAACCTGAACACTGCACCATGGTCTCTCACTCTCTCCTTCTCTCTCATTCTATGTGTGTGTGTGTGTGTGTGTACATATATATATATATATATATATATTGGGTCATCTCATAAATAATGCAGTTTTTTTCAGTTGCACGAAATAAAAGTCAGAGGGGAACGAGATAAATTACCCACATCAACTTGCTATAAAAGCAAGGAAGAATTTTACTTTGTACTTATTCTTAGTGTAAGTTTTGAAGAGTGCAGTTTGATTTTAACAGTTATTTTTTCAAAGCTATGACAGAAGCGACAAAGGAACATATTCAGCCTGTTTTGTTTTATGGGTCCTATAAAGGCAACAATGCAACGGAAAGTAAGAGGAATATTAATGCAGTATATGGGGATCAGACAATAAACATAAGCCAGTGTCAATGGTGGTTCCAGAAATCCTGAGCTGGAAACCTCAGCCTAAAACATGAGCCTTGTCCTGGAAGATCTGTCGGGCTTGACAAGGATGTCTTGTAAACTCTGCTGGTACAAAGTCCATTGTAACTGTTGAGGAACTAGCAGAGAAGCTTGGATTTGGTCATTCAACCAGTCATTCAAGTCAGTGCTAGACGAAAAACGACCATCTTTGGTTTCAAGACGAAACGTGTTCTACCATCAGGATAATGATTGTTCACATACAGTGAGGATGACATTTCAAAGGCTGGAGTAGTTTGAATGGGAACCATTATCCCCACCCACCATTTTCACCAGACATTGCCCCATCTGATTATCATTTATTCTGCAGTCTTCAGAATCATTTGGATGGAAAAAAATATGAATTTTGTAAACGAGGTCAGAACAATACTGGAAGAGTGTTTTTCGTCATGGACAAGTGAATTTTGGAAGAGGTACTTGGCAAGTCTGTCAGATAGAAGGAAGAGCATTGTAGAAAACGAAGGAGAGTATATTTTAGATTAAAAAAGAAGTTTGTTCTTAATTTTGAAAAATAAAAGAAGTATAAAAAACTGCATTATTTATGGGATGACCCATCATATATATAAAATAGCTAGCTAGATAGATAGATAGACAGATAAATAGACAGATAGATAGGTACATAGGTAGGTAGATAGATAGACATGCATATATAGATATATATCCATTTAAACACACACACACACACACACACACACACACACACACACACACACATGTACACAACACACATACACACACACACATGTCTGTGTGCATGAATGTATTGACATGTGTGTATCATAATAGCAGTGCATTTCGTGAAGTGGTTGACAAATGAGTAGAGGCTTCAATAAAGTCAAGAGGACCCTTAACTTTGTCTTGTTGAGAACATAAAATCTGTCCAGGGGTGGTGTGGGGACCACAAGCACTCAGTAAAGGGGTTGGTGTTAGAAAGGGCCGGGTCAGAAATGATGGCAAAATGAAAACAGATGAAGGAGAGGTAGTTAGAGGGCCTTACTTTGAAGGGTCAACAGGGAACAAGAACTGATGTGAACTATGGTAAACTCAGAAAGAAAGGTCATGATATATATGTGTATGTATGTATGTATGTGTGTGTGTTTGTGTGTATATATACATACATACATACACACACACACACACACACACACATATATATATATATATATATATATATATATAGTTTTAGGGAAAATAACCAATTCTCAAGAACTCATCGATGTGAACTATGGTAAACTCAGAAAGAAAGGTCATGATATATATATATATGTATGTATATACATATATATATATATATCTATATCTATCTATCTGGTCTTCTTTGGTCATGAGTGGATGGCCATCATATATGTATATATATATGTGTTTGTGTGTGTATGTATGCATATATATATATATATATACACACACTCATATACATACATATGTACGTAGGTATGTATATATATATAATTTTAGGTCTTTTGCAAGTGCAGTTTATTGCCCTATGATTGAAGGGTACTCTTAAATGAGCTGGTTATGGCCTCACTTGGCTTGCCGGGTCTTTGCTTGCGAAGATCTGTTGAGGCAAGTGAAATCGTTATCATGTGTGTTGAAGCATGTTCTGTTGTGTCTGAGGAGAGTCATTCTCATTCAGTGCCAAGTGGAAATTTTACCAGTGAGTGAGTTAAATTATAAGGCACTAAAAGAAAATGACTCTCCCCAGACACAACAAAATAAATTTCATTCCTTTTCTATTTTTATTTGATTCCACATAACACCTTGGTTCAGAAGTTAAGAAATGGATTCCTTACTTTTTCATTTTTTCATTCAAAAGAATTTATATCTTTTATCCCTACATAAGTTTCACCATTGTGGCTGTTTGGAACCTTGCATTAGCAGTTGTTCATCTATTTCTACACACAGCATACATCATACAAAAGAGGTGTAAATAACGAATAGCCCAGACATAGATGTTCATTCCGCTGCCTTCCTTTCACTCCCCCTCTATCTGCCTATCTCTGTCTGTTTCTCTCTCTTTCTCTCTCTGCCAATTTGCCTCAAGATAAACTGAACATTACTCTGTTTGCTTATTATTATATTTTATCAATTAGTGCTTATCAGGTTAATTAGCCAGTTCACTTTTCTCGGCTGTTATAAATACTTCCTTGTGGTACAAAGATTAATTAGTTTTACAAATACAAAAAAAAAAAAATGAAAAACTTCTCCCTCTTTCTCTCTTCTACCCATCTCTCTCGCCTGACTTTTTCTCAGGTGAGAAGAGAAACTACTTTACATTTTTTCCTTTTTCTACAGAATAGGCTGAGAGAAGGCTATTAGAAACCGTTGCTGATGGCCTCTTCCTTTTAATTGTTAAGTTTGACCCAACATAAAGGGTTATAAGGTATTGCTTCATGTACATACAAACTTGTGTGTGTGTGTGTGAATGTACATACACATATAAGTGAGTCGTCGTCGTCGTTTAACGTCCGCTTTCCATGCTAGCATGGGTTGTGTGAGAGTATCTATCTATACTCACACATACACCCCCACCTCACCCCCATAGCTTATCCGTAAGCTATAAATGCTTAAACAATTATTAACTTTACTAAATTAGAATTCCTATGAAGGACAACCATGCAATATGAATGTTTGGAATAAAATATACAACGATATCGCGATAAACTGAGAAACCAAGAACCCCTAAGTAAGTTCAACCCTATCAGAACTAACATTTCAACGAAGGAGAACTTATACCTTCAAAAATACAAGATACAAAATGGTTGACAGTCAATAAGCAATCAAATGTATACATCCTTCATCAGCTGCCTAACAAATATCATTATGCTTTCAACATATAATAAGTTTCAAAGCTTTATCACAAGTTTTGTTCACTTGTAACTTATTTATTCAGGAAACAACTGTGAAGGATTGATAGTATGATGCATGTATATGAACTGTGATACTGGATGGTAGTAAGACATGGGCACTAAATGTAGAGGATTGTTAAGGCTGGAAAGAAATGAAGTGATATGAACCACTGGATGGTCATGGTAGATGAAGAAATATCTTGTGGAGATGGGAACTGACTGGGATACTATTTGGGTGGTTGCCTGTGATCAGGGCTGGCCCTAGGGTTTCTGGTGCCCTGGGCAAGCTGAACTTCAGTACCCTTACAAGTATAATTTTTTAAAGCTTTCACAAGGAGAAAAACTGAAAATGTAAACTAAAAAGCAGATAGCAACCCGGTAAACTGTTTGAGTTGTCAGTACCTTGAGCTGGCCCTGCCTGTGATGACCTGACAAAATACCAACAAATGGTGAGTGCAGTGACGTGCTGCAATGGTGCAGGCCTCCACACCTGACCTGACTTGGTATAAACAAGACATAGATAAGCCAAGAAAAAAACAAAACAACTGTGCATAAGAGGAATAAGCCGTAGTGTGCAAGATTGACAAATGTGTTGGTGTGAACATGTAGTGAGTATGGACCACCACCACAACAACAACAAAAACAACAACCTGCCCAAAATAGGTGAGTGGAGAAATACTAGGTAACTCATGTGGAAGAATAATCGAAGACGAAGATCAAAGAAAACATGGGCTGAGGTGATAATGGCTGATCTCTCAAGAAGTTGTTCTGGTTTCATACCTTCTCTTCCTGCCACTTTGCCAACTTTGGTGCAAATATTCTTAGTAAATGATTAAATGATGATTCCATGATAATATAAAACAGATATCACTTCTTTATCATTGTTATCAGCATTGTGTTATGGGTCATTGAAGACAGGTGTGGGGGAGAGATGGGGGTGGGGGTGGGGGTGCAGATAACATAAAGGACAGACTCTGGTTGCTGCCTCTCTTCAGGTAAGAATGGCTATCATCTTTATCTGTAATCTTGACCTTTCACCTCTGTCTCAACTACATTGTTACTATCACTGCACAATGTGAGAAAAGGAAGGAGCCTATGCTAGAAACACCAGCCAGACCTCTCTCTCTCTCATACCACAACCTACTATACTTGAAGCAAAGGCAAGATGGTCATGGCTGGAATACCTTTGATCATAGGTCCGCTTGATTGAGGTTTGCCAGCAGTTAAACAACAGCGACCATAACCCACCACCACCATGTCAGCAACAGCACCAAAACAACCTTCAACATGACCACCACTACGACCACCACTACAATCACTACCACCACACACACACACACACACACGCACACACACACACACACGCACACACACACACACACACACACACAAATGCTTAACTTTCAATCTGGATGAGCTTGGATTTTGAGAAAAAGCAATCAACCTCCTAACTCTCCCATTACAAATACAATCTGTCAGTGGAACAATAAAAATGTGCAAGACTTTTCTCAAATTTAAAACGTGACATTGTTTTCGTTATCTCCATTCCTACGATGGAGCTTTGTATCTTTGTTAGAGACCAGCTCCTTCCTCAGAAGAATTCAAATAATTAAAACAGGTGACCCATCCACCAAAGTGTTCCTAAAGGCACACTATTCACGTCCCTGCGACTCATCTCCCTAATACCCCTCCCTCCCTCCACCCACGTTCACTACCCTTTGCATTCCATTCCCCTCTGTCTCCCACCCCACTTCATTGCACACAATGTGTCTCTGATGAATCTCTCTCTAGCTCCCCCACCACCACCATAACATATCTTCGGGTTTCGGTTCGTGTAAGTTGGCACTAGGGATTTAGCATTGCTGATACTGTGCAAATCTCATTTAATGAAGGATATTTTGGCACTGAAAATATTTTGTTTTCTTCTACATATATTATTATTTGAAACAGTTCCATTTGGCTTCATGCGATTTCAATCTTCGCAGTCTTCTAACAGAAATCGAGCTCATCCAGGCTCAGATTACCGTTTTCTTCGACATAGCAACCAGCTGCCTTTTTACTAGTAGAGCTATGAACCTCTGTAGAAACTAGAGATGCTCATATTACCAATAGAAAAACTACGTATAGTTGTATTTTTTTATTGTCAACATAGTAAACCTTTTCTTATTAAAACAATATTTCTCGACACTATATTTTATGTCAGGCGAAGGGAGATAACTCAATGCTTTATATTCATTCCTATGAATTTTCAATCTTGCTTTCTCTCTAAGGCGGCGAGTTGGCAGAGACGTTAGGACGCCGGGCGAAATGCTTAGCAGTATTTCGTCTGCCCTTACTTTCTGAGTTCAAATTCCGCCGAGGTCGACTTTACCTTTCATCCTTTCGGGGTCGATAAATAAAGTACCAATTACACACTGGGGTCAATGTAATCGACTTAATCCGTTTGTCTGTCCTTGTTTACCCCCTCTATGTTTAGCCCCTTGTGGGCAATAAAGGAATAAGAAACGTTAGGACGCCGGGCGAAATGCTTAGCGGTGTTTCGTTTGTCCTTACGTTCGATTTTGCCTTTTATCCTTTCGGACTCGATAAAATAAGTACCAGTTTCGCACTGGGGTCGATGTAATCGACTTACCCATTTGTCCGAAATTGCTGGCCTTGCGCTAAAATGTGAAACCATTATAAATGTAAATATTTAAACATTTTCATCTCTGAAGGGAAGATTAAATACTCCCAAAAATGATAATTGTATATCCTTTGTAATTCAACAATGGAGTTATTCCTGGCCTTAATAAGATTAAATGAACTGAGCTTTATTAAGATTAAAACGCGTAGGTTCACACCAGTCGAAAAATCATACAGCTGACTATGTTGTGTCCCTATATGTCGTGTAACTTGGCAATCGGATTATTAGCGATCGACAAAATAAGTACTACAAGCTCTGGGGCTCGAACGTGTGCTCAGAACGGCAAAATGTCAAAAAAGTTTCAGATATGACAAGGAATATGATTGCAGAAAGTATGTAAGACGAAACCAATGCCACTTGATATTTATATATATTCAATATAAGAATATTATAAAAAAGTGCAAAAGCCAAGGCTCCAGGGGGATTCGAACCCTCGACCTCCAGTTTACTAGACTGGCGCTCTAACCATCTGAGCTATGGAGCCGCCACGAATTAGTGAGCTCTGTTTGATAAATTAATTTGTGAGAGAGAGACACAGCGAACTTTTAACTCAAGCTGCCGTGCGGGATGTGTGTCAATATGGATGTGTACCTATATTTGTACGTGTGTAAATGTGTGTGCGTTTTCAGGTATGTGTGTGTAGGCTACAAAAAATTATTATTTGGTTTTTGTATTTAAATTTTGAAGATATGATTATTTTTATTGTAATTTTCAAAACTGAATTCTATTTTTATCAAATCGAATCACTTCTTGCTAAATATCACCCACCAAATAAAACGCGGCACTAAATTTGCATCAGCAACAACGTTGTTTATCATTTAATCCATGTTTTTTATTTTTACACGGGCATAAACTATGTTTGGCGATTTAATATTTTGTTTTTATTTTCATGACATCGATAATCTTTCTCGTTTCATTGATTAGAAATTCGAAAATATCAGAGTTAATTAGTCACAGCTCAGCTTCACAAATATTAATTAAAAACTTCCACAAGTGCCTCCTTAATTGGCGTATGCTAATCCGGATGTCACTCTTTCCCGCCGGATGTCAATTACATTATGTTTTCATTTTCAGTTCCCCATGTGAGTGCTGGAGCTTGTAAATTCAAAATGTTTTAATACACCGTGGGGTAGTTTTTGCTGGATACAGCAGTTCATATGCTGACACACTGTTCCTATTTATTTACACAATGACTATAATTTTGTTGGAGGCCTTTTACGGCGGTTCTCATAAACAATTGATTGATTATTTAGCCACAAACATACCTAAATGTTGCGTTTTCAAGTTACCGGCCAAAAAATGGCATTGGAAAGCGAGAACATCTGCTTTACATTTTAGTGAAGTTATACCAGAGAATGAAAACAACTACAGGTTTGTTGTGTCTTATAGACGAAATTAAATTTCTTCAATTACATCTGATCGACTCATAACAAGCGTGCAGACACAAGTTGTCGTCAGCTGTTATGAAACTAGTATTGTTTTGAGAAAGTTCATAAACTGGGACATGTTCGTATGTCTTGAGGAAGGGAAGACATCTGACCTTTCGCAACACTTTTCATCTCGTATAATAATTAATTAGTGGAAGATTGCCTTAATTAGCTTCTTAATTGTCTTAATAATTAGTTTCTAGATACTTGGTAATCGAATAATTCCGTACATATTTATATATGTCCAGTATTCAATATAGTAGTTGTATATTGTTTTAATATAATTGTAATACGTGTTCAGTTTTAATATTGTTATGTAATAAGACTCACTTATATAATGTATATAATAGAACTTGACCATAATACATATTTTATCTTGTTTCAATCATTAGCCTGCGACCATGCTGGTGCAACGCTTCGAGGAATTTTAGTGAAACATTGATCCCAGAACTATTTTCTTTTAAAGCTTAGTATCTGTTCTATCGGTTTCTTTTGTGGAACCGCTAAGTGACGGGGACACAAAGACAACACCGGTTGTTAAGCAGTGATGTGACATGCATGTATGTGTGTGCGAGTATATATATAACGGGCTTCTTTCAGTTTCCGTCTACTAAATCCACTCAAAAGGCTTTGGTCGGCTCAAGCTATAATAGAAGATACTCGCTGAAGGTGCCATACAGTGGAACTGAACGCGGAACCAAGTTTTCATTAAACTAGTTACTTGTCCAGTAAGAAGCTTACTTCCCAACCACATAATTCCGGGTTCAGTTTCACTTCTGACGACCAAAGCTTTGCGAGTCAATTTGGTAGAACCTGAAAGAAGCCCGTCGTATATATATATATATATATATATATATATGATCATCATCATCGTTTAACGTCCGCTTTCCATGCTGGCATGGGTTGGACGATTTGACTGAGGACTGGCGAACTAGATGGCTGCACCAGGCTCCAATCTGATCTGGCAGAGTTTCTACAGCTGGATGCCCTTCCTAACGCCAACCACTCCGAGAGTCTAGTGAGTGCTTTTATGTGCCACCGGCACGAGGGCCAGTCAGGCGGTACTGGCAACAGCCATGCTCAAATGGTGTTTTTTACGTGCTACCTGCACGGGAACCAGTCCAGCGGCACTGGCAACGATCTCGCTTGAATATTTTTTATGGCCACCGGCACAAGTGCCAGTAAGGCGACGCTGGTAACGATCACACTCGAATAGTGCTTTTCACATGTGTGTCTGTATTTGTCCCCCCACCCCCCAAAAAAACACAACTGATGATTAGCGGTTTGGCAAAAGAGACTGATAGAATAAGTACTAGGCTTAGAAAGCATTTCATCCCTTCCGAGGTCAATAAAATAAAGTACCAGTCAAGTACTTGGGCGAATGTAATCATCTTGCCCCCTCCCTTCAAAATTGCTGGCCTTGAATCCTGCAGTGAGCCAGTGTCTCATTCAGGGGCTATGTTGTGATTTGGTCACTCAGATGCCATGGAACCTAAGTAACAGGTCTTCTGCTTCATAGCGCTGAAGAGAGAAAAAAATAAAACCAAAGAACTTAATGTCACTGGAAAGTGAATAATAATACAAAATAAGAATTTTAATGTCCTTTTTTTCCCTTCTTTTTCCCCAGTTCCTTATTTACAAGTTCCGTATTGAACCTTGCTGAATTGGTAGCACTGCGTCCTGATTTGGCTCGACTTCATAAAGTTATCTATTTTCATGAAAACCAACTAATTTATCCTGTCAGGAAAGAACAGACCAGGGATTTTCAATATGGGTACAATCAGATTTTATCATGGTAAGCACATTCTAATTATTATTACGATTATTAAAGCAGAACTAGTTAAGTACTAGTTATCTGTCTGCGTTGACTTCTCTGGAGTAGATTTATTCAACCCTGCTTTCTCCTTATAGATTTGTAACTTTGTGCAAAAATTCATTATTGTTTAGGAATGGAGAATGGAGTATACTTTGTGTTAACTGTTGTAAGAATGTATTATATTTAATAGGATACACTACCTGTGTGTTTCAATTTAATTACAATGTAATCAAACATTTTAAGAGGTTTAAAGAAACAACAGAGTTTTTCGTGATTAAGTTGGTGCTTCACCACCTCATCCCATGTCTTCTTGGGTCTACCTCTACCACAGGTTCCCTCCACAGTTAGAGATCAGCACTTCTTTACACAGGGGCTTTCCCTGTTTTCATATCCTTAATTGCTTTATCTACCAAGAAATACTTAACAATTTTTCTTTTTTTTTCTATTCATTAATGAGGGTTTATTGAAGCTGAAATATTGATAATAACTTTTGGTTTGTTTTACCTTTTTCCCTCTGCTTTGCCATCAATCTGACACATCTCAATTTATACTTTCAACAGTGTTGTTGCTGATGTTGTAGTGTTCAACTCTGAATTCAATAAGAACACATTTCTACAGAACATCAACAGATTTCTCAACATCATTCCTGATTATCATCCAAAGAATCTCATGAAAAAAATCATGCCAAAGTGCCGAGTCCTATATTTCCCGTTATCCTTTCCTGACTGTCCAACAGAAAGCTTGCTAGAAAACAAATACTCCCATTTAACCCACGGCTGCATGATGGATAAATGCTTAGAGAAAGTTTTGAAAGAAACTGAAGAATGTGGCTCATCCTCAACACTTACAGAACAAATATCTGAGACGAACAATGAAGTCTTGATCAATGGAAGACAAGATGAAATTTTGACTAATGGCACTCATTCTGCAGTTGATTGGCAAAATACTGTAGATTACATCAGGGATAAAACTTTGGAACCAGAGATATTGCTATCTGTTCAAGAGAATGGTAAAATATTACATATTGTTTGGCCTCATCGTTGGTAAGTAAATAATTTTGGTTAGATTGTTATATCTTCTCAAATAAATATTTTTAACTAATTCGTTTTTAACAGTCAAGCTTGAAGTACATAAAGCTATAAATAAGAGTGTGTAAATATTCTTTTCTACTCTAGGCACAAAGCCTGAAATTTTGGGGCAAGGTGCCAGTCAATTGATTAACCTCAGTACGCAACTGGTACTTAATTTATTGACCCTGAAAGGATGAAAGGCAAAGTTGACCTCGGCGGAATTTGAACTCAGAACATAAAGACAGACAAAATATCGCTAAGCGTTTCACCCAGTGTGCTAACGTTTCTGCTAGCTTGCCACCTTATAGTGTGTAAATATTGTGTTAAAAGACCCCTTTGAATAGGAAAAGCTGAAGGCTGCCCTTGAAACTCAAATTCACATCTACTGTAAGCATGACAGGCATTCTACCACCATGGGGCCAAAGCAATCCTTCAAAATTCTTTATGCATTTGAGAAACTTTGTCTTACCAAATTTGTTTATTGGAACCATTATTTACATGCTGTCATTTATAGCTTTCTCTATTTTGGGTTCAACGATTAAAATGAATTATTTCTTTTGGATTTCAAGTTTTAGCACAAAAACAGCAAGTTCAGGGTGGGGAGGGTGTTGGGGTGGTTAAGTCGATTACACGAACCACAGTGATTGAGTGCTGCTCATTTTATTGACCCCTGAAAGGATGCAAGGCCAAGTCAATCTTTGCAGAATTGGAACACAGAATGCAAAGCTGGATGAAATGCCGCTAAGCATTTCGCCTGGCGTGACCATGATTCTGCCGGTTTGTTACCATAATCATAACTGATGCTACCATTCACTGCAGTCTTTTCTAGGAGCCTGGTGCAGCCTTCTGGCTTGCCAGTCCTCAGTCAAACCGTCCAACTCCTCTCAGCACACATTACCAGCTCCTACATATTTCCAAATCTACTTCTGAGATGGTTCTGGGAATTTGTAATCTATAAATAACACATTGCTCTTTACCATGTAACCCTTGAACTCACAATCCTGGGGTTGATGTAATCGATGTAGGCCTTGTGCCAAAATATGAAACCAATGTTAGTTATGGTTGACCCATTTAATTAGTGCTACTTTGAAAAACACAACACGTTAAAGTGTATTGATGATGATGATGGACATTCTAAAAACTTTTTTTGTCAGGGAACATGATAAAGATCCAGAAAGATTCTTTAATGTTTTGAATTGGCTCCATGAAGAAAATTTTGATTTCTGGGTTTCTGTTATTGGCCAAAGCTTTTCTGAAGTTCCAGGTAATTACTCTAATGTTTAATTAACGTAAGTATTGTATTTCTTTTTAGAAGAATGGGTTGGTAGGCTTGGCACTCCATCAGTTATGATGTTGAGGGTTCCAGTTGATTCGATCAACCAAACAGCATGCTCATGAAATTGACACGCATACCCTTGATGTAGTTTTCAAGGAAGTTCAGTGAGACATAGAATGTAACAAGGCTGGTCCCTTTGAATTACAGGTTCAACTCATTTTTGTCAGCTGAGTGGACTGGAGCAATGTGAGATACAGTGTCTTGCTCAAGGACACAATGTATATGCTGGGAATTGAACTCATGACCCTATGATCTTGAGTCAAATCCCTTTATGGGACTCATTGGCTTAATAACCAAATTGTAAATTTATCTTGGTGTTTTAACCCATTAGGTCCCACGGTCCTATTTATAAGACACTAAATGAAATTATTAAATAAGCTATATCACATTATCTCAGTGTCCTATTTATAGGACACCGAGTATTTCCATTTCTACTTGAAGTAAAGGAGTTTTAATAATTATTTTTTTCATTTTAACCTATTTTCAATCATCTGTAAAAATTTTAAAATAATATTCAGAAATTTTCATTTGTGTATTATGAGCCATCAAAGGAGCTTCTAAGTGGTTATTTGACTTGCTAGAAACAGCAGCCAAATCTTTCTGTCATCTCAAATAAAGACAATCATCATCATCATCATTTAACGTCCATTGTCCATGCTGGCATGGGTTGGACTGTTTAACAGGGCTGGTAAGCTGAGGGGCTGCACCAGACTCTAGTCTGATTTGGCATGATTTCTACAGCTGGATGCTCAACCTCTTTACAGAATGTGCCTCAGTGCTTTTACATGGCACAGCTGTGAGTATTTTACACCACCAGAGGATCAGTCTTAACACTTCTGAATACTTCTACTTGAATATCTTTAATCATAAGTCTGTACAATCAGGATTAACCTGGGTTTAAACAACATCATATATTTTGTGCATAAATAGAGATATCTTATGAAAACTGCCACATGCTGAATAAAGAATGGGAAGAATAGCAAAAAAAAAAAAAAGAAATTCAGTATTTTGTCTTTAACTTAAAATAATCATTTAATAAGATCTTTCATTCATATATTTCAGATGTTTTTATACAATCAAAGGAAAAATTAAAAATTCATCTCAAAACTTGGGGATTTGTTGACGACAAGAAAGATTATTATGAAATTCTAAAAACGGCAGATGTTGTTGTCTCCACTGCAAAACATGAATTCTTTGGAGTATCAATGTAAGTATATGTGCTTTTTCATTTTTCTTTGATCACCATCACATCTAATATCTTTGGGATCTGCCTCAAGTGTCTCATCAGATAAAAAAAACCCTAATTGTGAAGGTTTTTTTTTTCATGTTTGCCATGTAATATCTTTACCTCTCATCTGTACAGTTGGGTAAATAATATTGCTTTCAAATTTTTGCACAAGGCTAGCAAGTATGGAGAAGGGGGTAAGTCGATTACATTGACCCCAGTGTATTACTGGTATTTATTTTATTGACCCTGAACGGACGAAAGGCAAAGTTGACTTTGGCAACATTTGAACCCAGAGTGTAAAAATTGGTTGAAATACAATGAAGTATTTCGCAAGGCATACTAATGATTTTAATGCTATGCATTTCATCATCATCATCATTGTTTAATGTCTGCTTTCGGTGCTGGCATAGGTTGGACAGTTTGATTGAGGACTGGCAAGCCAGAAGGCTGTACCAGGCTCCAATCTGATCTGGTAAGGTTCCTACAGCTGGATGCCCTTCCTAACGCCAACCTTTGGACTCTATGTGGACTCAAGTGTACTTGGTCTTCAGTTGCTCTCTCCTCCTTCTGGATGCTGAACTGGATCTCATGTTCTATTTCTTAACTGAACCTACCATTACAACTAAGACAATTTAGTGTCTATGTCAGTAGTAACAGACAACCAAATGAGAGGATGTCAGCCAGATTCAGGAACTGGCGATGTACTGTTTCTGTGACTAAGGCCATCAACTCTGAAGTGGTGTTGCGGGGTTGATAAAGATAACCGCTATAAGCTGTGGGAGCATAGTAAAACTGACAAGTGTTTTGTGGGCTTGTAGTAGTGAGTTAGGGTTCTGGCTGAAGCGAAGGTTAGCTGAAATACACTGTTGTCATATCGGGTGGTGGTTGGGTGGGGTGTCAATGTCTCTCATCTTATGACTTTATATTCTCTTGAAAACCCAAAGATAAGAATCTATGGAAGTGCAGGGAAAAATAATCCTCCCCCCATCACCACCACCACCACCATCATATATCTATATTTCCTGCTGGCATGGTTTGGACAGTTTGACAGGATCCATATTCTACACCAAGACAAACCTTTCAGTTGTGTTCCAATATTGTTGTTCTTGGTGTTGACGTTATTTTCAATTTTATTGCTCCAGGCTTGAAGCTGTTTATTATGGCTGTTACCCTCTCTGTCCAAATAAATTAGTTTATCCAGAAATATTTCCACGTAAGTATCTTCCAAGTATTATTGTCTTATAATGTAACTTCTTACAACACTTTGCTTCCATGCTTAATGTCTAACTTTAACTGAAATTCTTTATCGTATCTTATTGCTATTGATTTTCTATCAATGATAGACCAGACAAATATACTTCCCATTGGGTGCATGTTTTCAAACCTCATTTTATTATAATTAATATTAATATTGTAATTAAGGTGAAAGCAGTGAGCTGGTAGAGTCTTGAGCATACTGGACAAAATGCTCAGTAGCTTTTAGTCTAGCTTTATGTTCTGGGTTCAAATTCCACCAAGGTTGACTTTGCCATTCATCCTATCAAGGTTGATGAAATAAGTGCCAGTTGAGCTCTGAGCTCAATGTAATTACTATCGCCCTTCTCTAGTGCTCCCTCTATCCAAGACCACTATTGACCTTCATTATTCTCTCGCATCACCCTTCTCTACTGCCAGCCATCACTCCCGCTTATCAGCACCCTGGCTGTCTCTTACCACTTCTGTGACTATCCATAGCATGGCTCACTCTCTGACTAGTAAACATCACTGCTTCTCTTTTATTACTCATTACCATAAAGGAGAGAGACAGATGCATGCACGTGAAGGGCTTCTACCCATTTCATTCACAAGGCATTGGTCAGCCTGGGGCTATAATAGAAGACACTTGACCAAGGTGCAACGCAATGGGAATGAACCTGAAACCTTGCGGTGGGGAAGTAAACTTCCTAAGCACACAGCCATATTAAATACGGAAATACCAACTGTTAAAGCCTATATTCTTCTCCCGATCAGATATCTATGTATGTATATGTATGTGTGTGTTTGTGTGTATATGGGTGTGTGTGTATATGTATGTGTGTGTATATATATGTATATATATATATATATATATATATGTGTGTGTGTGTATCTATCTTCCTCCAGTCTGTACATTTTTCACCTTTTTCTCTTTTTGTTTGTTTGTTTTCCTCCTATCTCTTGAATGTTGTTGAAGTCCTTGTCAGTTTTATTCTGTGAAGATATCCACCAGAGAAACAAGATGGCTGTTTTCTGAGTGACAGTTTTAGCCAACTTAAATATTTACTTAATTTCAACAATTGATTTCTATTGACTGGTCCTTTTATTGACAATGGCAACATCTGTTCTTAATTGCAAACATAAGCAGGTACACACGCACACACACACGTACGTACGTGTGTTTATTGTGAGCAGAATCGAAATATAAAATCAGTTTTCTTTTTCATCATTTAAAATTAACAAAACGAATATTTAAAATATTTGTTTAAAAAATGATGGTATTTTTTTCTATTTCCTTTTGTAAATTACATATTTAAACTGATTCATCTAATTACTTTTTGTTTATTTTTAGAATGCTACCTTTATAACACAGAACATCAGTTGTTTAAAAAGTTGAAGAGATTTTGTAAATTCCCACATTTGACTAAAAAATTACCAGAAAAGGTAAAGCTTATGAAATTTTCATTTCTATCCTTATTGAGGTGTTTTTTAAAGGCGCCTGGCCAAGTGGTTAGGGTCTTACACTCATGATCTGGTGACCATGGGTTCAATCCTGGACTAAGCAGCACATTGTGTTCTTGAGTAAAACACTTCATTTCATGTTGCTCCAGTCCACTCAACCGTAAATGGGTCACACTTGCAACAGAATAGCTTTCCAATCGAGTGTGGAGGGGCTGTTTGCCTGATTGCCTAGACATCAGGGTGGTATCATTTGAAAGCTAAAATGATGTAAAGGGCATTGTAGCCAATGATGTCTATAAGAACATCTAATAGGCTGATTGATCACACGACCAAGGTTTTTTTGTTAATCTGCAGTTGTCTTATGGCAGGCCTTAATTATTTCACCAAACCCTTGTTTTAACTACATTCAACATCCAACAGGATATGTTGGAGAATTCAACAGAGACGAACTTACTTAGAATGGAACAAGGCCTGAAATCTGGCGGCAAGCTATTAATCAATACTTTATCAACCCCTAAAGCAGTGTTCCCCAACCATATTTTAGACCTACAGACCCCTTTGATTCATATTCTACACAAATGGATCCTCATACCCATTCCATGTTTAAAAGAAATCCTCTTCATCATCATCATCATCATTGATTAACATCCATTTTCCATGCTGGTATGGGTATTTGTCCTCATCTTGTTTGTTGTTAACACAATGTTTCGGCTGATATACCCTCCAGCCTCCATCAGGTGCCTTCATCAGGCTGGAGGGTATATCAGCCAAAACATTGTGTTAACAACAAACAAGATGAGGACAAATATCCATCAAATGTAAATAATGTTACCTTTGGGTAAGTCTTCTACTGTAGCCTTGGGCTTACCTTGTGAGTGAGTTTAATAGACAGAAACTGGTAGAAGCCTATCTGTGTGAGTGTATCCTTGTTTAGAGCTCCCACGAGAGCTGTAAATGAGCATCACTGACAAACAGGCAAGGCTACTCATTTCCATTTATCCATGGAAAACATGTCAAACTCTGAAAAGATAGTATTACCTTGCTTGGAAACGGGTGAGGTCATGTTATTTGTATTTGTTTTCTTTATATATTAATCTATCTCTTATGATTTTATATTTCAGATTGATTTGCAACGCTTTATGTGGAAACAACTCAAAGAATCATATGAGGAGGTTCTGAAAGGAACTGTCTCTCCAGATCAGACAAAAATAGACTGAGAATGTTAAGGGCAAAGATTTTTCAGTCGAGGACACACTCCATACTGACCTTACGGTAAAAATTGCTTTCCTGGCTGCTTGTGAAGCACTTCATCTTCCAAATCTGTGAAATATCTGAAATAAATCTGGGACAATTTTTGCAAGAAAAATATATATGTAAGGTGTGAGTGCGATATATTTAATAGAAAAATACATATCATATTTCATTATTTGAAGATGAAGTGGAGAAGACCAGCAGTTGGTGATGGAAATACAGTGTTTTGTGAGATACAATGTATGTTTTGTATGTGTGTTGACTGCGAGGTTGTGAGTTGTAGTCGTCTCACACAGATTATGTTTGGATTCAACTGACTGCTATGGTGTGTCCTCTCTCTCTTAGAAAAGCACCTAAGTCTGTTTAATGGTTCTGCTTTAAGTTGAAGGGCTTAGCAGCAGCAGAAAGAGCATCTAATTACGAAAGCATTTGCTTCAACATTGCAGCGACACCCTACTTTTATTCTAACATGAGAAAATACACACATACAGGTGCGTGTGTGTGTGAAAATAGATATAGTCTTAAAAATTTTTGTAGGTTCCCCCACTACAAATCACTATCCTCTACCAATCAAGTCTTATCCAAAACATGTATTAATTTGAGGCATATGGTCCCTGTAAAAATAGGCCAAGCTTCAAACACTAGTCAGAAACAAGGCAATTGCAGCATAACACATCTATCTCAGCTTTTGAAAATTAGTGTAAACTGTGAAACCGGTTAAATCTTTAAATATAATAAAAAAATTTTAACTACTCTCAGGGCATTTTCAACTTCTATTTTTTACATATATATATATATGCCAGAATAAGCACATAAATGTGAAACAAGGTGGAAAGGCTACCAATAGTTTCATGTAGAAAGAAATCTCAATAATTATCAAGCCTGCCACATGGGAACATTGATACTCATCTCTATCTTGGATGAGAATACATGTAGTTACACGAGGCTGTAAGAGATTTTGTGATAAATAAATATACAGATCATAGGAAGTAACTTATAGGAAAATCATAATTGTCTCATTTGCAGTTGACTTAGTATCCTTATAGTGTGTATATATATATATATATATATCATCATCATCATCGTTTAACGTCCGCTTTCCATGCTAGCATGGGTTGGACGATTTGACTGAGGACTGGTGCAACCAGATGGCTACACCAGGCTCCAGTCTGATTTGGCAGAGTTTCTACAGCTGGATGCCCTTCCTAACGCCAACCACTCAGAGAGTGTAGTGGGTGCTTTTACGTGTCACCCGCACGAAAACGGCCACGCTCGAAATGGTGTCTTTTATGTGCCACCCGCACAAGAGCCAGTCCAGGGGCACTGGCAACGATCTCACTCCACAAATAAAATATATCAACAACATAACTAATCTTCTGACAAACTATAATGTTAAACATTTGTTTGAAAACTGAAAAAAATTCTCAACATAACTATATATATATATATATATATATATATATAATGTAGTTAGTCTAACCGCATTGTTTCAAGTATAATTTAAAATTATTTTGGAGTAAATTAAGTATTATTTTAATTGAATAATGCCATCATACCATTTTTAATATTACCTTTATGAGTAATTGGGCTCATTTGACATTGAAATATAAAAGTTACTGTTTTTTCAGTGAAATCATTCCACAATCAACAAACTGTAGTAAGATGCTGTAGTTTGTTGAGATACAATCAGTCCATCAGTTCACACGTTGAATGTAAATGTTTGCAATGATTCATCACCATTTAAGGCACATTTTTCCATTGGTCAGATGGTATCTGTTGAGGCAGATTTTCTACAACCAGATGTTGCCCTTCCTCTTTCCAAGCAAGGTAATATTTCCCCATGTTTTTCATGGAAGAACCACTAAGTTACCAGCATGTCAGCATTCCAACACCAGTTGACGCACACACAACGAGTTTGTGTCTGCCAAATCCACTTGCAGGTCTTTGGTCAGCTCGTGGCTATAGCAGGTGCTCAAAATACCATGCAGTGGGACTGGACCTGGGACCATGTGGTTGGGAAGGAAGCTTCTGGTCACCTATTTACTTATTTTAGGTAAATATTTAAATTCGCTTCAGGTTTATTTTAATTTGTATTTGACAAGATGCAGTTGATTGCTGGATGTTAAAGAGGTTTGCTGTCAGGTGAATGGCTGCTCTCGTAGCTTGCATGACTCTTTCAACATTTGCTTTTCATCATCATCATCATCATCGTTTAACGTCCGCTTTCCATGCTAGCATGGGTTGGACGATTTGACTGAGGACTGGTGAAACCGGATGGCAACACCAGGCTCCAGTAATGATTTCATATGGAGACACTGCATGATGAAATCCCTAGGACCCTAAAACTGAGGGACTCACTGGGGTACCACACCAACTTCATGCACAGCAGATTTCAATCTTTTAGATTTGAAAGATTCACATTAACAATCACTCTTTTTTTTTTTTTTGAAGTTTTTTTTCCCCCAATTCAAAGTCTGTAACTTGTATGGAAGAGTATTTTTCCAAGAAAGTCATTTATCAGTACTGTAAAAAAAATTATTTATGTTATGACTTTTTGTAAAAAAAAATTTTATATAAAAAAGTTTTGTGTTTTCTTTTTTATGGAAATGGTTTGTATTGTGTGCTGGAGAATATGGACAACTTAAAACTCATTCATACATACATATATGTGTATACACATGCACACACAAGTGCAGCTTTGATAACGGACGGAATCAAAAACTATTGAAGAGGTTACAAGAAAAAAAAAAAATTAAATAAATAAGTAAATGAGTGGAAATTGAACCAGTGTGTGTGTTAATTAATAAGACATTAAAACAGAATGGCTCTCCCCAAACACAAATTCACATAAAGAATCTGGCAAACCAAATACAAAAACAAAATAAAACTCGTTCTATTATATGTGATGTTAATTAACAGAACCATTAGTATTAGAAAACAACTTTATGGTATTTCTTCTGGCTCTTTACATTCTGGGATCAACTTTGCCTTCCATTCTTTTGGGGTTGATAAAATAAAGTACCAGTCTGTGGTATTAACTAACCCCTCCCTTCAAAATTGCTGGCCTTGTAGCTTAATCAGAAACCATTAAATGTGAGCATAATGTTTTATCTTTTCCTTGTTTCAGTCATAAGACTGTGGTCATGCTGGAGCACCACCTTGAAAATGAATCGAACACAGTACTTGTTTTTTTTTCTTTTCTTTTTAAACCCAGTACTTATTCTGTCTGTCTCCTTTGCTGAACTGCTAAGTTACAAGGACATAAACACACCAGCACTGATGGGCGACAGATACATATAAATGTATATACAATGGGCTTCTTTCAGTTTCCATATACTAAATCTACTCACAGGGCTATAGAAGATGACACTTGCCCAAGGTGCTATACACACTCTAAGCAAACTTAAAAATAAATACTGGTCAGTACTAAAAGCAATGCCATCTTAATTCTCTATGGAGAAATAAACTGGAGACAGACTTACGCGTGTGTGGGTGTCTAAAAGTAGCTTCTCTTTTATCTCTGCCGACAAAAATCCTGGTACACGAGAAATGTGGTGCTAAATGAGGTGAGGGACGAAAGAATTGAATGGTGTGGAGGTAAAGGGTAGTGTCAGTGAAAGAAGAGAAAAAGGTAGAGAGAGATTTATGGTACTGGTAATATACACACACACACATATACGAAAATTAACAAGTCATACTATTGCAGAGGATTTTATTAAACCATCAATATCAGCATTTTTTAAAACAGTCCTGGAAAAAGATGACAAAGTGGTTCAAGCCATGCTACTCAGTAACAATACTGTTAGTAGAAGAATAGATGAAATGAGTAAAGATATTGTAACACAACTTGTTGAAAAGCTGAAATCAAGAAAATTCCCATTACAAATGGATGAATCAACTCTAAGAGACAGCAGTTCATTAGTTGTCGGCTGTCTATCTACTCTTGTATATATTTTCTTGCGTCACTGATAATGGTGAGGTCACCAAGTTATTTGCAAGACAAGAAAAAGATGTGGTAATTTAGTAAAATATAGAGTACAAGTTTATAGAAATAGATTTTAATCTGCAGGAAAAACTGACTGAAATATTTTTTTTATTGCTTGCTGTTGGTCATTGATTGACCAGTCAATGTGGTAAAATAATGTGGCTGGTAAAAAAAGCTTCCACATAAAATGTTTGTTTTGACCAAGTAAGCCATGTAATTTAACCTGGTTCAATATTGACTAACAGCAGAATGTCTGGAGAACTTTCTTCTACTACTAGTGTTGTAAGGGAAAGCACGATTAGTTTACATGTATACTGTGGGAATATATACAAGGGATGTGTTTGAGAATGAGGTGTGTATACAGGAACAGATGTATATACAAGTGAATCTGCACATCTGTGTATATATGCTGTGACGATCCAGCTTACAAATGCTTTCAATGTGAAGGGTAGCTGCAAAGTGAAGAACTTTGTTTATTTCTCATTGGCCAGTGACTAAAACTGGTTTCTCCTGTCCAGTAAAATGGTCTGTGACCAAATAATGATTTCATTCGTAATGAAACATTTACCTCAACTGGAAGTAATCGTTATACATCACTCAACTACCACAAGGGAGGCCTTCAATATGATAAAGAAGGTGACTGACCAGAGGAGATGGATGTGTTGTCTTGGTTTGGAACTTGTTAGTTTCAAATTGCTTCAGTATAATCGTGGTTTGCAAGTCATCTTTCCATCTTCAAGTCTTCATTGCTGTGTTCTTTCATGCTGGGTGAAGAAGATTTTCTGTAAAGCCACACTGTATCAATGCCAGTTCCTATAGTTTGGTATGGTTCCCAATCAGGAAAAGGAAATCTGCAGGCCACAACAGACATGCTGCTGTCCATTTCTTTATTTAGTTTCTCTTTTAGTGGCATCATCTGAAAGAACAAGAAATAAAATGTTAATGATATTGGACTTAAAAACGTACATCTATTCTCGTTTATCACTGATTCATTTATCACTGATCTGGGACAACATGGTACACTCAACTGTGAACAGGCTCCTTTATTCATTTATCTCTGATTGATTTAACATGGTTTCTTTTTGGAACCAAACATTCACGATAAACGAGGATGTATGAATGAATTTGAGACAAAAATGCTGCAAGTCTACCAACAAGACCGTCTGCCAGCTCACCGTCTTAATATATAACAACAATAATAATAATTTCAAATTTTTGCCACAAAAGCAGCTTGGGGGAGGTGGGGATGAGTCGATTACATTGACCCCAGTGTTCAACTGGTACTTATTTTATTGACTCCGAAAGGATGTATAGTGATGTCGGTATGTGACATCCTATAATTTTTATAATTGCATGCAAGAAAGAGGGGTCACCTGTGTTCCTTTATATAAGGGATGAACTGGAAGTCCCTGGAAGGTAATTGGAATGTCGAGGGAGATTACTCTCGTTAAATCCCTTTTTTGTGTTGCTTTCCTGCTTGACCACCAGGGGTCACTACAAATGAAAAGCAAAGTCGACCTTGGTAGAATTTGAACTCAGAATGTAGCGACAGGCGAAATACCACTATGCATTTTGCCCGGCTTGCTAGCCATTCTGCCAGCTCACCACCTTACTATATAATAATAAGAATAATTTCTTACATAGGCACAAGGCTAACTTTTAATCATTTTTAATACAGCACAAAGCCAGGCAATTAGGTCTGTAGTAAGATTTAAATTTGGACTGTGTGGTTAATAAGTTAAAACTTTCTTACAACCACTGCATTGCGGCCCTTGAGCAAGAATTCCACTTTGCTAAGACTTCTTAACAAAACAGAATAGAAAAAAAAAGCTTTTTCATAGCTGGTTGGTTATTTGTAATGGGAAAGTCATTCATGTGGAAAAAAAATATTTGTTTAACAAAAGAAATGAATCTTGCTCAAGTGGTAATGTGTGGGTCTCTACTGAGTCACTTGTCTTGCTGGAAAAAGCAGCTTAATTTCATCAGTCACATTCTTCTGCCCTATGAAAAGGAAGGACACAATGAATATTGTCTAAAAACAGAAAGATGATGAGTTGGTCATGTGTAGAACATAGTTCTGGTTGATCAAGGCTGATCTACAGCCAAACAACAATTATTCATACAAACAAGGGAGAAGGAACACTTCTTGTCCTTAATATCCCAAGAGCTTATTGTGAGCCTCAGTATCCTGAGAGCTATGCTAGCAGAGTGCAAGCTTCCGGTAGGACCTTCTAAGTTGGATGTGTTAAAGGACAAGGGTCAGACTAAGACGGTCCACCTCTTCCCAGGAGTAAAAAGGGCCAACACTCCAATCAAGATAAAAAAACACGGTTACAGAAGCATCGACGATAATTCAAAATGAAAAAGATCTGGGAGAAGAGAAGACAGCCCAGGCTCATAAACAGTGGAGGAATGTCACTGATGGCCTGAGCTCCCTAAGGAGTGAAAGTTTTAATAAATATTAACAAACATCAGTTAAAATAAACATGTAAAGCTCACCATTTGTTCCACTCCAAAGATTACAATGTTATCAAACTCTGACAAATCAGTCTGAAAATACATAAAGAAAAAATAACAATGAAAATGGCAATAAAGGTTTATTCAAAGCTGTGCCCCAGCATGGCCACAGTCCAATGACTGAGACAAGTAAAAGCTAAAATACTTTCATATATAAATATATATACATTGCTCAACCCATGCCAGCATGGAAAACGGATGTTAAATGATGAGGATTCGTAGAGAAATGTTTCTATACAAAAGACCTACCTTCCACAAGTCCTGCCTTACAAAACCAGCTCGTTGGTTCAATCCCAGTCGCCATGACCTAAATTTAGAGTAGAGCACCAACCAGATATTGAGCTCAACGCCTGTCGCCTTGAAACCATGCTTTGCTGCTTCTAACACCTGGAGTAAAGAACAAAGCAAGACCTTATTTACATTTGACGGATTTTTGTCCTCATCTTGTTTCTTGTTAACACAACGTTTTGGCTGATTAAGTGCTAAAGTGTTAAATTCTGATATGGTCAAGTTAATGAATGAACTTCTGCTTAATCACTTTACGTTTTGCAGGACATAGCATCCAAATCTCCTTCAAATTGCACCTTACTGTCTTAAATGAAGGAAAGGCACATAAGATAATGTAGTGCAAGGTAACCCCCTCCCCCCCAAAAAAAGGCAAGATGGTTATGGTTGGGTTGTTCTGGGTCATAAGCTTGCCTAGTCAGGGTTGACTGGAACTAAACAATAAATCTTGCTGAGCTTGATTTTGCCTTTCATCATTGTAACAAAAGCACTCAGAGAGCGCAAACCTCTGCCAAGGCAACACCAACGTCCTCTCAATGATTAGCCAGAGGTGATTTTTAAAAAGAAATTATCTGAAATAAACTCGACTGCTCTCACAAACGAGAATACTAAAAATGGACCTGACCGCTCTCAAAAATTAAGTAAAAAAAACTGGAAAAATAATCCAGAATCCTTGTCTGGTATCTGATCAATCCCAATGGTAGTCATGGAATGTGAAGGTGGGTGTGCAGGCTGTGTTTGTAAAGCTGCGTATGTGTCATCTGCAGTGGAAACAGAGACAGTTTTCTCTATGAAGGCCATTTTTGACTATTCACTGTCTTATAACATTTAGCTTTCCTGGCTGGAGGTCATCTCGTGAGGGCTACTCAGCCTTCTGGTAATGTTCATGATCGCCCCATAGGCAAAGAAAACACGAATGCTTAGTGTACACACCCTGTAATCCAAGTAAGAAGGCAAACATTTTAAAGTCGCCACAAACATCCCATTTAAACTTATACTTTCTCAAGGAGCAATTTTACATTGTCATATTCTTCCTTCATCTGTATCGAGTGTGCAATAGGCAGGGATGGATGCGAATAATGGAGGTAAAATATAAACTTTGGGAATGAATGATTTACTGGTAGAGTAGAAAAATGTTTTATAGCAAGAGTTACGTTACGCAACAACTTGTGATCAAGTGATGTTAGAGATTTTGTTTACAGACAATTGATGCATGATGGTATGTACGATACGTGATGTATGCTGATATGTGTATATTAGTGTAATTCGACATATCTCGCAAACGGTCGATGGGAGAGAAAAAAAGAAACACATTTTTGGAATCAGCACAAAATTCTGCATTAAAATTACTCAAAACAATAAGACAACCAAAACTTTTGTGAAAGTTTGTAACCCAGTGTATTTTGTCGCTTTTAGCAATGCCCCTTCACGCTGTGAGTTCAAATCCCGCTCTCGATCTATTTATCTTTACATTCTTCCGAGGTCGATGAGAAATACTGCATCTTAGAAGCGCTCCGGCAAAGAGACATTGCAATGACTGAAACCAATAACAGAATCGCCATTATTCTGCCAAGGTTTACGTGTGTAACTCTTGAAACAAACAGGATAGAACGAAACTGAAGATGTTAGCTACGTTATTAGCATGGTCCGGTATAACTACGTTGGTCTTTGGCAACACTAGCAAAATTTTAAAGTTCTGGACTACATCTTTAGTTTCATATCAGAGAAGAGTTCATAAGGTTGGGCTTCGTTCAGTAAGACCCACAATGAGGATAACTATTGTACTTCGGGCACCGGGGCCCACAATTCCACTAAACGAAACACAGTACTTACTGCACTGAGATATTGATTCCACAAAATAATTCCAAGAAACTTATCGCTTTCAAAATAACCGCGCAATTTCCACGTATAAGGTGCCCAACGTGTGCTGGGGTCAACTTAATTGACTTTATCTTCTCGCACAAATTTCGAGCCTACAATATTTACATTTTAATAAAGCGAAGACCATAGTTTAGCTGCTCTCGTTTACCTGTCATTTTATTATTTTGGGGGGGGACGATAGAAGGTGATCTGAAAAAGATTTGACTGCTATTTTTAGCAGGTAAAATGACAACGAGGAAGCTCCATCTGTTGTACGGACCAGAAGTTGTTTCATCAAATGTTTAGCTGGAAGGTTACATTAAAATACAAAATTAGCAAGATGAGGTATGTTTAAAGTAGAAAGATAGATCGAACTTACAATGCGACCGTCACCACTGCCAATGTCAAGTAAGGTCCCACCACTTGAGCCTCTTAATGCCCTCATCACATTTTGAACTTGAGTCGTGGTTGCTGGGACGAACGGAAGGCACACTTTACGAAGAGCTGGAGACAAGAAAGGTGTCACCACCGCATAGAAACCCACTGCTATCGCACCTGATATTCCTAATATTGTTGCCCCAGTCGTAGTTAATTTATATTTCGTGTTTATATTCTGATTTTCAGCAGATATTATTACCTCAACATCACTCATGGTGCTTCTGAGGACGAAACGTGCTTCAAGTGTAAATAGTGAACTGTAATTATCTCCCTTGTATTTCAGGGTAAAAGCTTTTTCGAGGAAGATTTGGTCTTTCTTCAAAGACATGATTTTCGAAATAGCTTTACATACATATATATATATACACAGACACACATACATACTAGCAGAGATACCCGGCGTTGCTCAGGATTAAAATGGCATAGTTTTTAATTGCTTTACTTTGTTTCAGTCATGTGACTGCGGCCACGCTGGAGCACCGCCTTTATTCGAAGAAATCGATCCCAGGATTTATTCTTTGTAAGCCTAGTACTTATTCTATCGGTGTCTTTTGCCGAATCGCTAAGTTACGGGGACGTAAACGCAGTAACATTGGTTGCTGAACGATGGTAGGAACACACATACAAACATACAAATATATACGAAAGTCTTCTTTCAGTTTCCGTGTACGAAATCCACTCCCAAGGCTTTGGTTGGCATGCTGTGCTTGAGGAGACCTATTGAGTCAAGTACATCAACATCAAAATGAAAATCAAATGGAAATTGTAGTTGTGATCTCTGTGCCATTGGCATGTAAAAAGTACCATCCGAATGTGGTCCGTGTCAGCCTCTTCTGGCCCCTGTGCTGGTGGCACATAAAAAGCACTCACTACACTACACAGCCGTAGAAAATCATGGCAAATCAGACTGGAGCCTGGTGCAGCATTCCAGCTTACCAGCCCTGGTCAAACCTGTCCAACCCATGCCAGCATCGACAACAGACGTTAAATGATGATGATGATATATATCATCATTTAACGTCTCCTTTTCCATGCTTGAATGGTTTGACATGGACAGATGGTTTCTATTAGCTGGATGCCCTTCCTTGCACCAACAACTTAACAGAGTGTACCCGGTGCTGTTTTGTGACCCTCAGCACTTGTAAGGTCACCAAGCAATTTGTAAGACAAGACCCTACACACTCCTTGCCTCAAGTGATTGGGATATTATAGTACTGAAGGATAAGAAAGCAAGAGAGGGGGACAGGAGCAGGTGTCTTGCTGAAGAAGTAAATATATGTGGTGTGCCATCTGAGGGGGGGGGGGGGTCGAGATACAATCTGAATATGAGACAGAATAGGACAGAGAAACAGAAAAGGTTGAATTGGTCTGTAAGAGTGCTAGAATGCGAATAGTGAGACATGATTAGTAAGAGGGAATGAATGGGTGTGTAGGGAATACCAGTTTAGTGGAAGAGAAATGAAGGAAGGAAGGAAATAGGGTTCCACAGAAGATTGATGGAAGAATGGGTTTATGAGGAGTCGTGGGTGAAGGACTGAAAGAATCTCGGTTCTGTTGAGATGGAGGAGTCTTTTCAAGCACAGAATATTGCTGTTAATCTAAATCCCTTGTCATCCCTTCCAAGAAGCTTAAAATTTTGAGGTCAGTCTTCACCACTTCAGAAAAACATGTCAAACCATAGAGAAATATTACCTTGCTTGGAAACAGGTGAAGGTTGGTGACAGCAAGGGCATCCAGCTGTAGAAAATCTGCTGCAATAAATTGTCTGACCTATGCACATATAGAAAGGGGGACACTTAATGCTGAAGATGATGTGTCTAGAACTACATTCCCCAGAGTATCTTCCCATTTTGCCAACGGAAATAACAACTCTTCCACTTCTTATCTGCCTATTACATTGTCCCTGCCACCATTTAGTAACAGGAACTGTAAGCAACACCATTAGTAACAGGAATTGTTTACTAACCATGACTAACATGTCTTCCTTTTTGGTCAGTTATCATCATCATCATTTAACATCTGCTTTCCATGTTGGATGGTTTGACAAGAGTTGGCTAGGCAGAAAACTGCACCATGCACTCCAACCACTCCACAAATATTTTATCTTGTTTGCTCCACCATACTTAAAATGGTATAGTCAGGGATTTGGCTACCAATTATTGCAGGGTCAGCAGTCGCTTGGAAACTCCTTCAAGACTTGAGCTACCTTGTCTACTTCTGCAGTGTCTATGGTTATTGGAGAAAGAGAGTATAACACGTCTAGACTGTCACACTGTGCCACCACAATCCACAGTGTGCAGCATTTTCACCAGTGCGTAGTATGGAGGATTGTTGAGACTGGAACAATGGATTGTAAGGTATGTCCACTCGTTTGGCTGACAGACCCAAGTTAAAACAGCAATTACCTGTGGACCATAGAATCGTTTGAATGAAGGTAACCTGGGTTTAAACACCATTGGCATTTTGGTGAGAAGGTCATGGGCAAGGAGTTATAAACAAAAAGGTATTTACAAAATACTATAAATATATAACCTATGCAATAATGAAACAACCATTCCATTATACCAAAGAATCAAAGAGAAGGAGTTAAATATAAAAATTGCTTTTTTTATTATTATTTATAACCAACCCCTTATCATAACAATAATAATAATAATAATGATAATTATTATTATTATTGTTGTTGTTGTTTATTTTATCCAACCCGTTTCCCCATCCAGAACTTTGGTTTCGATTTGAAGTTGCGTGTGATATCATGAGCAGATCTACGAAGCTTCTTCCGTTCCAAATGATGCTCTTTTCTCTTTCTATGTTCCAATTCTTCATCTTTGTCCTGCAATAAAGAACAGAAACCATTTTATTTAAAATGACAATATAAAAAAATTAAAAACAAAAGGAAAACTAAGGTAGGGCTCCAGCATGGCCACAGTTAAAAAATATTCATAAATTTCCTTTCCTTTTTAAAGCTTCTAATTATTTTATTTGTTGTTTATTTCCAGATTTTGTTTTTTCCTTCAGGTATAGTGTATCTAGGACTACATTAATCAGTGTTCTTTCTTTATTTGTAAGATGATAAACTGTAATTTGAGTCTGTTTTGGCTGTTATTACTAGCATGGTAAATGTCCATTGAGTGATTTAAGCTATCAGATAATTAATTCTGAGATTTCACATCCAAATCTGCTGCATGTGTTTTTCTTATATCTTGGGGCAAGACACCTTATTCCCCATACCCCTGTTAAATTAGGTGTCATTGAGGATGTCATCAGTGTGGCTGCTAAAGTTGCAGCCCCAGAAAAGGGATCACAACACCCTATTTATTTTATTCCAAAGAAAGAATCCAATCCATGGGATCAGACATGCACAGGAACGGCTGTGTGGTCGAGAAGTTTGCTTCCAGGTTCAGTCCCACTGCATGGCCCTTTGGGAAAGAGTCTTCTACTATAGTCCTGGATACACCAAAGCATTGTGAATTGATTTGGTACATGGAAACTGTACAGAAACCTGTTGTGTGTGTGTGGGGGGGGATGTGTGGCTGAAACACAGACCTGGGAACGAAAGAACAATTCAGGTTCAAATCCCAGTGGAGACAGAATTTTGGAAAGCAGCAGGAGGACCCCCAGGAGTCATGACTTGGGTGGGACCGGCTCCCATAGAGAAGATACACAGTCTGTAGGAAACTTACCTTCTTCAATGTGAACGAGAATTCCATGTGTCCTGATAAAGTATCTCGGTTCGCTTTGGCTTCATCTTCATTCTCTTCATTCAAACGTTCAAACAAACTTCTCCTAAAAGACAAAAAAACAACAAAAAAAACAAAAAGAAAACAGAAATGTAGATACAGATCATCATCATCATCGTTTAACGTTTGTTTTCCATGCTGGCATGGGTTGGATGGTTTGACTGAGGTCTGGAGAGCCAGTGGCTGCACCAGGGTCCAGTCTGACAATGTTTCTACAGGTGGATGCCTTTCCAAACGCCAACCACCCTAAGAGTGTAGTGGGGGCTTTTTACACGCCATCGGCACAGGAGCCAGTCAAGCGTGCCTGGCATTGATCACGCTTGGAATAAACTACAAAATATTGTTTTCAAATATTGACACAAGGCCAGCAATTTCGAGGGAGATGGGTGGGAGGAGTTTGAACAGACAAAATACCACAAAACATTTTGGCCATTCTGCCAGCTTGACACATTACAAACCATAAAATATTAGTTGCAAAATGACTGAGTGGTTCGAATCTCAGTGGAGGTGGCAGTAATGTTGTTGTTATTGTTTAATCTAGGTCAGTCATGATCAAGCAGATTGATGACATGTAAGTGATGAGTAAAGTTTTTTAACCACAGGTCATCCTTGATTGAGCTGATTTATGACACAGAACTAGTCAGCTGATCAATTGCTGTTGTGGGTTAAAAATGAAAACCATGCCAAGAACTTACTAACAATCATCAGTGTTAGGCTATCATCATCATCATCATCGTCATCGTCATCGATCTAACGAGCACTTCTCCATGCTTGTGTGGATTGGGTGGGATTTGTTGATGTGGATTTTCTACAACCACATTCCCTTCCTGTCACCAACCCTCACCTGTTTCCACGTCCGGTAAGATTCCACCCCCATGGGATGGGGAACCAACCATGTTTTTTTTTTTTTTTACAGAAGATTGGGAATGAATGACATAGCTGCTTGTATAACAGTGACACTCGTTTACAACTGTTATGCAATGCCAAGGCAATGAGACACAAACAAACACACACACATTTATGATGGGCTACTTTCACTTTCTGTTTCTATTAAATCCATTTACATAAAGTGCCACACAGCAGGATTGAATCCAGAACCATGTTGTTGGGAAGCCAACTTCTTACCACACAGCCACGCATGTACAAATATACAAAACACCATAAAAAAACAAAACCAAAAGAAAACTAGAAATAGAGAAATACTAACTTGTTTTTCTTTTTTGCTTTTGATAAAACATCATCACCTTCTTTGAGTTCAAAGAATTTCGGTTTTGATTTCTCAGCAGATGCTTTGCTCTCAGTGTTGGTCAAATCATTTTTAACATGTCCTCCTCTCTTGTCCTTCTCAACAGTTCTCTTCTTTTCTTTCAATTTCTTTTTCCCCTCAACCCTTCGATGTTGTTCCCTTAACTCTTCCTTTACTTTCACCTCATCTTCCTCACTCGTACTGTCGTCAGTGCTGGATTCGTCCTCACTCGCTTTACCTTCCAATTCTTCTTGCTGTAAGGAATGGAAAGTTAGCAACATGAATGAAGTAGAAAACTAGTAGGATAAGTACCAAACAAAACCTAAGCCCTGGGGGTCAATTTGTTTGACTAAACCCTCACAAGGTGGTGCCCCAGCATGGTCGTAGTCCAGTGACTGAAACAGATTCAAGATGAAGGGGGAGGGGGCAGTCATTGTCAGTTTGAGGAGCACAAGGGTTAGAGAGGTATAAAGAGAGAGAGTGGGAGGGAGAAAAAGAAAGAGAAAACTAAGAAGATAATATGAAATGAATTGCGAAGAGTTATAGATGGAAGGGAGTGGGAATATGGGCGTTGGGGGAGAGGAAGAAGGAGAGGAAAGGGAGACGCAATAAGGTGGGAGGAGACAGGGGAAAGAGTAAGAAAGAGAGGGGAGGAAGTAGGAATAAGGAGGAGATAGGAGAAAGGAGACAGAAGAAAGAGTACGAAAGAGAAGGGAGGGAGTAGCAATAAGGAGGAGACAGGAGAAATAGTAAGAAAGAGAGAAGAGACAGAAGAAAGAGTAAGAACGAGGAGGGAGGGAGTAACAAGAGCCAGGGTGCATACCTCAACAGGTTTGAACTGATCTTTGACTTCTTTCTTTTTCTGTTTCTTGTGAAGATCTTTTTCAAGTTTCGTAATTAGGGGACTGATTAAGTGGAATTCTTTGCTGGTGCGATCGATTCGGAAGTTTTTGTTGTGGAACATGGCGGCAAAACGTTTGTCTTTCAAGAGGTTTGGCAGCTTTTCTGATTTCTGTGGGGAAATAAGAGAAAATATTTCAATAGATGGCACCATTCATAGAGATCTTTGGTGGCACACAAACATATATACATGTTTATACACGTGTATGTATGTATGTGTGTGTATATATATATATATATATATATATATATATATATATACACACATATCTGTTGAGAATATATAGAGAACATGCACAGAAGCTTGTAGTTACTGACCTTGGCATCAGCGCCTTGTTTTTCATCTTCTAAATCTTCCATCAGCTTGAGAGCCAGGTCTTTGTTGATAGGAGGCAGTTTCTGCACCAAGAACATTAACCATATTAGGCAAAAATGATATAAACACATATTTATATTCAGTGCATGCAATGTATGTAGGAAAAGAGAAAGTAATTGAACGAATGTTATCATTGATAAAAGTCGTGGACATGTTTTGACATATCACAGTACACAGTATTGACCAGACCGTCAGATACTGTTATACACCACTGGTCACAATGTGCTTCCAATTCTGTCTTGATTGCACCATTCTTTTCTATCTGGACCCAGATTGCTTAACTAGATCATCTTCTCATCAGCATGGAGGCCTTCCAAGTGGCCATTTCAGATCTCTTGGATATAATTTGGCAACTGTATGGGTCCACCTGTTGTCTGTGAACCTGATGACATGTCCAGCCCAGAGGAAATTGTGCTTTTGGGACTCTGCAATCACATCTTTCACTCTGCTCTTGAATAATCTCATTTCCAATGTGCTCTCTTAATGCTATTCCTATTTCTTCCAAAGTTCAAATTGACGATGCAAGTGCTTATTTTTAGAATGACATTGTAGGGTAAGTGTGAAAGACCAGACTTGGTTAGTTTGAACACAAAACAGGCAGAATACTTGGGCTGGATTCGGCCAGTTTAAATGCTGAAAGGTTAAAAAGACATCCAAATCTGACCTTTCATCAACTCTCGCACATTTGACCTTTCACTCTAACATTTCATCAAGTTATTAAAATACAAACCTCAAGTTTGACATGAGTGGTTCGACTTTTCTCAATCGTTTCTCGAATTTTTTCTTTCTTGTATTTATCGTATGCAAACGGTTCAATGATTGCTTTTGCCTTGCAAAAAATAAAATAAAATAAAAAAATAATAATGATAATTGTTATTAAGAAATTATAAAAACAAACCCTCAACGACACTCCTTTCCGTAAATACTATTTATATAATGATAATAACATATTATTTCCTCTGTTTGTTCTTACCTGTCTTCAATGCATGTATCTGAGGGTTACACTTTATGCAACCTTCACTATGGAAGAAAACTGAAGACGTAAAGGAAATATCTAAAATAATGAGTGTCAAGAAGATCGATAAATTTATGCATTAAAATGGAAATAAGAACATTTTATATAAAGTGGAATTTCTACGAATCCTGTTTGTTCTGCAATAACGCTTGATAATAACTGAATGCCTCATTTAACTGAAACAGCCCTGCCTCTCTCCCTCTCTTGGAACCCCTACAATGTATAGACCCGCTTCACCTACAAACTTCATGCTAATGATGCCTTACAAAAACCTAAACTGAAGATTAGTCTCCTTAACCTCACCAAACTGAGCAAACTTAATAAGTTCATGGTTATGGTACCCTCCTCTCCATTCTGCAGAATCACAGGCTTTCCTCATTTTCTTGCCATCTTTTACAAATCCTTTGAATTTTTGATCCTCTTTGAGTCCCACTGATAAAAAAATGGATCTATTTTTTGTTTCTCAAAGTTTCTAAATCCTTATGACATAAACAACAAACAATTCTGATAGGTACAAACAAAACTTCTAAAATGGATGGAGAAATTAAAAAAATTGCTTTGGTCCAGTGGTAGAATGTCTTGTCATATTTACAGAAGTGGGTTCAAGTCCCACAAGCAGCTTTTGACATTTTTCTATCGATGGGCATATTTTAACCCAATATTTACATGTTATTATTATAGCTTTATCTATTTTGAGTTCCACCCTCGAACCCTGCCCCCCCCCCCCCAAAAAAAACATAAGATTTATTTTAAGTCTCTTGAAGTTTCTAAGTTCTGATATAAACAGCAAAATCTTAATTTTAAGTAAAATATGGGAAAAAGGTCTTTCTTCCTCTTCTGAAAAAAAAAAAAAAGAAAGGAAGAAAAATATGGTAGCAGTTGCCCCTACCTTATGATAGAGACGGGTGTCCATAAAGTAACCATGCATGTAGGCACGTAACATCTTGGAACCAATCAAGTGTGACAGACCAATCTCTTCCAGTTCGTTTCGTGTGACAAACTTGTAGTCGTCATATACTGAAATATTTACCAAACGTGTGAGATTAGAGAAAAAGCTTTGACTCGTGTAGCAATGTGTGGAGAGAAGATTTGGTGGAGCTGTTTGGAAATCTATGATGTGACCGTGTCAGGAAAATTCACCGCAAATGCTTTTGCTGTAGGAAAATTTTCTGTTAAGGAAACACAAGAACACGATAACCGAGTTTTGGGCAATTATCTTTCTCTGATTGGTAGGTTACTTGAGAAAGTTACCATTTCAAGAAAACAGCTAAATTTTTTTTGCTTTACAATAAATTTTCCTACAGCAAAATTGCTTGTGGTGAAATTTCCTGTAACTCAATGTGACACGACTGACTGGACATTCAGCGTGTTTGGGTGACAATAGAAGTGTTGGAGGCAAATACACACACACACACACACAAAAGGTTTCTTTCAGGTGCTATCAACCAAATCCCCTCATAAAGCTTAGGCTGGCCCAGGGTTATAGAAGATACATGCTCAAGGGGGCCATGCATTGGGACTGAACCCAAGGCCATACAACTGGGAAGCTAGCTTCCTAACCACACAGCCATGACTGTGCCTACACAAAGTGAAAAAACCCTTTAGAATTTGAAGAGGTTTTAAACAACAACATAAAAGTCCAAAGACAAAATAAAATTAAAGCCAAACTTACCTGTTTCTATTTTGCTTTCTTCGAGTTCTTCAGTCAAACTATCCAAAAATGAACACCATTTTGGAGCAGTACCAATCGACTGAAAGGAAACCATGAACAATAACAGTAAACTGTGAGTCTTTCATATTGGACAACATATAAACATCGCCATTTCCATATTTGCAGGAATTGGCTAAAGTTTATTGAGGCAGGCTTTATATATAATGCCCCTCCTGCCACCAAACCTTGCTCGTTTCCAAGTAAGCTAATAATTTTCCAATGGCCACACGTTTTTGCAGAATACTGGAAATGACCGACAAGGAGACACATCAACACGTGTTGCACTCATGATGGCAAGATAATGGTTTCAATTCCCAGACCAGTGGCAGATTGTGTTCTTGAGCAAAACCCTTCATTTCACATTGTTCCAGTTCACTCAGCTGTAAGAGGGTCACCCTTCCAACGGACTGGCCTTCTGATTGTTGCTCTGACAATTCAGTCACCAGGGTGGTAGCATTTGAAAGCTACAATAATGCAAGGAAGTGCATTGTGGCCAGCAGTGTATAACAACACTAGATTGTATGGTTGATACAATGATATGTGTGTGTGGCACATAAAAAGCATCATTCAAGCGAGGCTGATGCCAGTGCTGGTGGCACGTAAAAAGTACCATTTGAGCATGGTCGATGTCAGTGGCCTCTGTGCCGGTGGCACATAAAAAAGCACCCACTACACTCTCGGAGTGGTTGGCATTAGGAAGGGCATCCAGCTGTAGAAACTCTGCTAGATCAGATTGGAGCCTGGTGCAGCCTTCTGGCTCACCAGTCCTCAGTCAAACCGTCCAACTCATGCTAACATAGAAGGCGGATGTTAAACGATAATGATGATGATGATAAATATATGACAAGTTTCTCTCAATTGCTGTCTACTAAATCTACTCAGAGTAGAAGACACTTGCCCAAACTGCCACACAATGGGACTGAACTTGAAACCCTGTGGTTGGCAAGTAAACTCCTTAACCACACAGCCATGCCTGCACTCATAAATATATAAAAACATAAAGGCAAATAGAAGGAACTTAGTGAAAGTGATTGCTTACTGGTAGGAAATAGACGAGGACTTTAGGAGCTTCATTCGTTAGGAACACCATACCAGAGTTGGGGTAGACAGCTAAATCTGTAAGGGGTACACCTGGCTCAATAGCTGTGTATGCTTTACCCTGAAAACAAGAAACACAGAAAATAAATAAAAAGAAATATAATATTGACGCATGCTCAAAAATAATTTTTTCCACTTAATTAATAAAATTAATTTGTTTTTGTTTTATAGTGGAATTCGATATCATATATGGGTCAATATCTCCCACACCTTGGTGTGAGCCATTATGATAAAATAAGCAGGAGTTAATGATTTCATATTTTGGCACAAGGCCTGCAATTTCAAGGGAGGGTGTAAGTTGATTTCATCAGCCCCAGTGTTCAACTGGTACTTATTTTAGTCAATAACAACAAATATTGTACAGCATTTACAAACTGTAAACTTACTGTGAGTTGATTCCAGAAGCGAAGAGTTTTGGCATCCAGTGAAAGTACAAGATCTTCTTGGTTGTGGAAATAGATTGATTTGATGGGGAGACCATAATGGTGGTCTTTGACTAAGAGTGGTTGGTTGGAACGAAGATCATATAATAATACCTGAAATCATTGAAGAGTGATTAACATTAAACTGTAAAGGAGGGCCAAAATGTCAGGTTGGCTTAATGGTTAGGGTATTTGGCTCATGACTGTAAGGCCATGAGTTCAATCCCTGGCAGCATATAATATCCTTGAGCAAGACACTTTATTTTATGTTGCTCAAGTTTTCTTACCTGGCAAAAATAAGTTGTACCTCTAATTCAAAGGGCCAGCCTTATTACATTCTGTGTCATGCTGGAGCTGCCTGAGAACGATATTAAGAGTATGTGTGTCTGTGGAGTGCTCAGCCATTTGCACATTAGTTGATCAGATCATAACTGATGGAGTGCCAGATTATAGATAAAATAATTACCGATGGTGACGACAATGGAGTGGTTAAGAGTGCGGGCTACTAACCCCAAGATTCCGAGTTTGATTCCAGGTAGTGACCTGAACGACAACGACGGCGACAACAACAACAACAGCAACAAAAACACCAGAAAATACCTTAGGAATTAGAACCCAGGTTTGAAATTTCCCCAAGATACCTGATAGAGGCTGGAGGGTATATCAGCCGAAACGTGTTAACAACAAACAAGATGAGGACAAATATCCGTCAAATGTAAATAATTCCTCATCTCTAAAATATAGAAGTATGCATTTGTCTCAAAAGAACCAGTCTACATCACTGGAGGCAAATGAAGTCACAGGTTACATCAGAAGTTCCCTTTTCTTGGAGAGAGATGTCTAAACAAAGACTAGGGGTCTCTTACTCCCAGCCATAAGATGGCTGTTGATCTCATGAGTTCATTTGCTTTTTGACAGGTTTTGTTCTTTAGTCCATCAGGGTGTCTAACAGAAATCACTCTCCTTACCAAGCAGACTTAGTGAGGTTACCAGTTTCATTGCCGACAGCCCAACCATGTGACAGGTTCTATTGGGTTACATATTAACAATAGCACTTGAGGTAAACAAAGAAGACATAACGGAGAAGACTAACATGACCAGAACTGGTTCCAATACCAAATTTCAGAGCATCTTGATATTTAAGAGCTGTTACGGCAGGTTTGCTGTCGACTCTGAAAAGAGAGTTAAAATAATGTAGATTAACAATAGGAAGTTTTTCTCTTCTAATTGCAAGGATAACCAACTCATTATATTACATAAACGATATGACATAAATCAACATTGTTATCATCATCATCATCACCAAGTTAATGAGAGAGCTTCTACTTAGTCAAACAATTTGTTAGAAATAATAGCTAAAACCCCTCAAACTACACTTTTCTATCTTAAAAAATTAAAGGACACCATGAATATTGCAGACCTGGATAAATAAGATGAGGTGGTCATGGCCTGCTCAATCAGGAGTGACTCAGGGCTAAACATATACTAGCCTCTATACTGAATGTTGTTTTCTCACAAAAAAAACCAAAGAGCAGATGTGACTGTGGGGTAAGAAGTTACTTCCGAACCATATGGTTTCAAGTTCAATCCCACTGCATAGCACTTTGGGCAAATGTCTTCTACTATAGCCTCAGGCCAACCAAAGCCTGGTGAGTGGATTTGGTAGATGGAAACTGAAAGAAGCCTGTCGTATATGTGTTTCGGTGATATGTTGAGCTTGAGAAGACTCGTCAAGTGAAATTGTAGTTGTGGTTGATGCTGGTGTCATGTAAAAAGCATCCACTGCACTTTTAGAGTGGAGTGGTTGGTGTTAGGAAGAGCATCCAGCCGTAGTAGATCATGCCAGATCAGACTGGAACCTGGTGCAGCTCACCAGCTTAGCAGTCTCAGTGAAACTGTCTCACCCATGCCAGCATGGAAAGCAGATGCTAAATGATGATGATGATGATGGTATATATATGTGTGTGTGTGTCTGTCTCCCACCACTGCTTGATGATCAGTGTTGGTTTGTTGACATCTCCATAACTTAGTGGTTCAGCAAAAGCGATCAACAGAATAATTATGAAGCTTAAAAATAACAAAAGTAAAATATGTACTGGGACCAATTCATTCGATAAAAAAAAGTTCTCCAAGGTGGTGCTCCAGTATGGCTGTAGTTTAATGACCGAATCAAATAAAAAATAAACGATAAACAAAATCAGAAGAAGCCTGCTTACTTTATGTGTTCCTTAAAGTTAGGGCTTAGCAAGCCAACCCGGGTCTTGGATCGTGGATCCCAGCATTCAATGGTACCCTGAAATGAGAAAATAAGGGAACAAAATTTAACCCCTTCTGTTTTCCTTTGTTTTTTCTTTTTACTTTTGTTTAACGGTAAATGTTGGATTGTTCTGAAAATTCAGCCATTTGTGTGAATATCCATCAGTGGGTGGCTGTTGGATGTCTCTGTAGTTATTTAATTATCATTTTTTTCTCTTTAATAATAAGTGCAAGGCTGTCCGTAACATGAACCACCAAGGGAAATACTAATTCATAGCAGTATCTGACAGAAATAGCAAAGAAATATCCCTGAAATCACACCTCACTGCCTTAACCCTTTAGTATTTAAACCGACCATATCCTGTCCAAATATTCTACCTGGCAAGATCTGGCCTCTCACACCTACCTGACAATGTAATTCTAAAAATATACAATCACATCATCAAAATTTCAAAGCTACAAGATACTTGTCATCATAGATATACTTGATCTGAAACCAACATAATGACAAATTTAAACTATAATAAAACAGGGAATTCCTTGAAAACTCATTCTGCTGTAATTGAAACCTTGGGCCACTTTTTGAGTTCCACCTGTTTAACACAGCATCCATGACTTTCAGGAACATTTTTTCATGCTCAGAATTGCGGAAGCATGGAATAAACTACCAGCATTTAGCTGTCAGGACACTACATCTTTCAAAACTTCCCTGCTTCCCAAAATTTGCCAATTGTACACTTGATGACCCCAACTTTTTTAGTGACTCGTTCACTGTTCACTACCTGTTCATTATTGAATTTACCATTCACCCACCTTTGGTTTTTTTTTTTTTTTTGATGAGTTGTTGTGCACCTGAGCAGTGTAAACACTAAACTCATTATTATTATTAGTTTTAAAGATTCACACTGCATATTGAACCAATCACCAACCAACCAACCAACCAACCACGAGCACAAGAGATCCTTTACCATCAATGTCCAGTTGTCACTGTTTTATAAAAGCACCATTGTTACACAAACTTTATGCAGACAGCTTTTGATATGAAGAATGGAAAACTACACAAAAGAATTGCACACCTTTGCAATTCTATTCCATCCAGTCCAAATATTGTTCTATAGATGCTCAAGCTGATTATTGACTGGATAAATTCCATCTCAGTGTGGCTTTGTGCCAGTGACAAGAAGTTGAAGTATGATTATGTCAGGGGTTGGTCTACAAAGGTCATAACCTGATCCTTTTAATTGTTATGCAAAACAATTAACTGATTAAATAATTACAAGATAAAAGAAAAAAACTGAACACACTTACTTCTCTTGTTCCACAAGTGAAGAGTTCATGATACATGTTCATATCACAGCAATTTGATGTTCTGTGAAGAGAAAAATAAAAGTTGTTTGTATTGAGGCATATGAAATTGTTACACAGTGTTAGAAATCATATTACGGAGATGTACTTGCATAGCAAGTGACCTGGTCTGAGATCGTGTGCTGGAACGAAAACAATTGCAGCGTGGAAGGTGTTTATAAGCCATTTAAGAAACACACAAAAACCGTTAGATTCACTTTGACATTTAAATTCGATTTGACAAAATATTTTCGTCACTTTGAGATCGCGACCTGATCACTAACAAAATTCCGTGCTGCATCATATTGTGAAATATAAAAGACAAAAAAGGCAACAAAAACAGACAAACAAGCATCACTACCTCCCAATCTCTGAAGAGAAGTTAAGGGACAGAGCTTAATTCTGGTTTCAAAGTTGATGAGAGAAAAATGTTTTGGACAGGATGCTAGTTCATTGCAGGTTAACACTCTCTAATACTGATCTAAACCAGAAACCTGGTAGCTAGGTGTCCCAAGAAAATGGTAAATAAAATGTTCTGCCGAGAAACACTTAAACCAGATTTACCTCACGGCCTATGAGCAAGTTGCTCCAATACCACATCCACTCAGTTAACCAACCTCTGCTATTGTCACACTGGCCACTAAAACATCAATCACCATCATTTAATGTCCACTATTCCAGGCTTGCATGGGTCAGATAAAATTTATTGAAGCAGATTTTATATGGCTGGATGCTTTTCCTGTCACCAACCCTTACTTGTTTCCAAGCAAGGCAATATTTCCCCAAAGTCAGACTGGAAAGGAACAGCATTGCTTGTGTGATGATGATGCTTATTTCCAAGTATCACATAATATCAAGATGAAGCTACACACACATACATATACAAGTTGGGCTTCTTCACAGTTTCTACCAAATCAATTTCCCTCAAAAGGCTTCACACAACTGAGGATATGGCAACAAACATTTGCCCCACGGTGGGATTAAACCTAAGATTTCGCGATCGCAAAAAATATGTAAAATATACGATTTCCAACCATTATGTGATTTTGTATTGCAAGGAAGGTAACTCTTCCTATTTCCCTTAACTTACACTCTACTGTTTTAAAACGGAAAGAGACATAGGATAATGAAGAGGGGTGTGGGAGGGGTGCAGGTCTGAATTGGTGTACTTGATAGAGGTGGGCTGGGTCCACATAGGAAATATTTGGTAAAAGAGTTAAACAAAAGTGTTTAAAACTTACGTTGAATTTGTTTGAAATGGTAACATAAATCTGCCCAACTCAAGATTTAAACGATAAACCTGGGAACTGGAGAAGCAAGAAAGAAATTTATAAAAATTTAGATTATTTCGACAACAGAAAAAGTAAAAAGGGAAAACACGAATAGAAACAAATGTTAAATGGTGAAGTAAAATAAAAAAATTTATTACTAATCAGAAATTGCACAGGTTTTTGCCAACATAACATGGCAGTCCTGGTTTAGGATGAATGTTGCTGTAATTTAGCCCCAGGAGACATAACCAGCTGGAGACGATGTCTCCTGGGGCTAAATTACAGCAACATTCGTCCTAAACCAGGACTGCCATGTTATGTTGGCAAAACAATCTTTACTCTAAAGTACTGTTACTGAATATCTCTCGTTGTGAGATTTAAAAATAGAAATTTGTACAGCTGATAAAAAAATTTAATTGAAATATTTTAATTTTTGTTAACTGAATTTTGATTTGTATTTCTTTTAATTTCAGCTTCTGGAAATGACTTATGCCACACAAGTATTCTGTTGAAAGATTAGATACTATTTATAGATTAAGAGCTCTTTGGTACTATAAATGGAGTTCACTCTGTCGCAAACATTTGGACTGCATCTTGGAGGCCCAATTGCTGTTCTTCACTTAGGAAAGGAGATATATTGTAAAATGCAAAATGCAATGATTCTTCTGATGGCGTGCACTGTGGCAATCAAGTGTGTTGGGGGAAGGGGAGCTAAATACAGTGGCCATATCACATTCTACAATCCAAAATGTAGTAAAAGCATTTTTTCCATTGTGAATTTGTTGTTATTTCCCTGAAAAGATGATTGATGGCGGAATATTTTTTTTCTAAATACCATTATCTGATGCTAAAATGTTGGAAAATTGTTCCTTAATATACAAACCTGGCCCCAACAATAAACAAATCACAGAGAGACGTGTGGTAAGACATATCAAAACCATATTTTGGAACACGGGTACAGTAGTAGGTGCCAGCTTGGTTATGGAACTCCACATATCGGTTGACTTCAAGGAACACCAACTGGAAGAGAGGAGAGAATGTAATGAGATATTTATTCTATCTATATATACATAGATAGATAGATAGCTATGTATCTTAACTCAACTTACATACACATACAAATATATAAAAGTTATTTTGAAAAACAAAATGACATGAACCTTTTGTATTGTGTGTAAACGCTTTCACAGGTCATCATCATCATCCATATAAAGGAAGTTGGTGACTATTTGTGATTTAGTTTCAGATTTAGAATTCTTACAAAATATTCATCTTTCATTTTATAAAAAGGAAATTAAAAAAATTTTTCATTTGTATAAATGTCTAGATGTTCACAACATAGAACATTTCTAAGAGAGGAATCATTAATTTGCTGTTTGTGCACTCTCACATGGCTGGTTCATTTGGATCCTGTTTCTCCAATGTAATTTTCACTCATTGTAGGCATGTGATGCAGTAGATGAGATTTTTTGCTTTGCAATTCATGTTTGCATTTACCTTTAATTCCTTCTCATTCTTGAATCTTTTGGTTGTTCCTGGCTCAATTATTTCAGACATCCCATAAGTGTTTCCATGATTCGTTACCTGCATTATTTCTTTCTCTAATGTGAACACTGTCTTTGTTAGAAGTCTTTTGAGATTTGGTGGCAGTTTTTATCATCATCATCATCGTTCAACGTCCACTTTCCATGCTGGCATGGGTTGGACGGTTTGACTGAGGACTGGCAAGCCTGAAGGTTGTACCAGGCTCCAATCTGATCTGGCAATGTTTCTACAGCTGGATGCCCTTCCTAATGTCAACCACTCTGAGAGCGTAATGGGTGCGAGAGTGTAGCGTATATATCAAATATATATATATATAAAAAAAAAAATTTTTTTTAATTCAAACCATTTTGGGGTGTATTACCTTAGAATAATCTTCAGAAAGTACTTTTGTTTTTATGACTTCTCTGTCCAAGCCTCGTTCAAATTTCATTGAGAGATTTGTAAGGTCATAGCAGTGGACACGGGGCTTATAAGAACCTGCAACACAAACAAAGTTAGTGAAATAAAAAGACAAATGTAAATATTTTCAAGAACTAGAATGGTGGGGGCTTAACTAAGTTGAGAGAAACAGTGACTATGTTGAGAAGTAGGGATGTGATCCACAGAGGACCAGCTTCATTTTGATGTATGATACATGTTCCTGTGTTGGTAATTATACCTGTCCTAAACAAAATGGCATTATTTTTTGACTCACCCTCGTATGATCTCATTAATTTACTTGTTTCCACAGAAAGAGTAAATATTTTTATTTACCCATAAAATGGCTCCAGTATATTACTGGTATTGTTCTTAAAAAAAAAAGGCAATTTAAAAGAGATTAAAGCCGAAAGTTGAACCTGGCAAAATTTGAATTTGAAGTTTAGGGGAATGAGACAACCTAATGTAAAATATATTTTGACATTCTTCTAACATGTGTGGATTGAGATGTCTTTCATCTTTCACTTGTTTCAGTGATTAGACTGTGGCCATGTTCTACCAGCCTCTTTTACCAAACCACTAACTTACAGGGATGTAAGTGGTAGTTGTGGGACCAATACAGACACAAGGGCACACACACATATATATATGATGGGCTTTTTTCAGTTTTCCTCTACCAAATCCACTCATAAGGAACCTGAGGCTATAGTAGAAGACATTTACCCAGGGTGCCATGCAGTAAGACTGAACTTGGAACCATGCAGTTGGAAGCAAACTACTTCTCACACAACGATGCCTGTATCTCAAGGATGAATTGACCAAAATGTAAAAAGTGAAAAACTGACTGACTTCAAATGAATTGAAAATGGATCTGGAGGTTAAAGGTGTCAAGTCATGTTCTTGTTGTATACATTCATCATCATCATCCTTTAACGTCTGTTTTCCATGCTGGCATGGGTTGGACAGCTTGACCAGAGCTGGAGAGCTGCACCAGGTTCCAGTCTGATTTGGCTTGGTTTCTACAGCTGGATGCCCTTCTTAACACTTTACAGTGAGTGTTGGGTGCTTTTAATGTGCTGAAAATTAATTATTAATGATGGGAGCAGTGTTAGTGCCAAAAGGTAATCTTTATATATATCCAACTTAACACAGATGGGCAAGTATCTTTACTATAGCTTCATGTCAACACAAGCCTTGTGAGTGATACTAAAAAGACAGAGAATATATGGAAACATAGGTCACCCAAACTCCTTCTTTGTCCTCTCAGCCATATACTCACATCTTAAAGTCTGTAAGCAAAGAATCTGTTGTTTACTAACCTGTGACATAAATATTGTTGCCATCTGGTGTAACACTGATAGTTGAGCTCAGAGATGGCATTTCCAAATCCTGGATTAACTCAATTCGTTGACGTATATCTAATAAGACAAAGAAAGAATTAAGGCATATAATTATCAAATAGAAAATTACTTTGAGAGATAAGGGCCAAGCAAATGAGATTTCTTAGTTACGTGATGAGGAAAGAGGGCCCAGGGAGAAATTAGTGACGACTGGAAAGGCTGAAGGGAAAAGAAACAGAAGAAGGAGAAGCTTGACTGGTTGGAAGAAAGAGGCTGTGACAGAAAACAAAGAATAGAGATTTGTGCCAGGATATGGTCACCCATGACTCACTTTCAGGACATGGCGCCTAAAGAAGAATTATCAAAGGAAAGTGATTAATATCTTCATTCACTCTGTAAAGAGTTTTATCAGAGCATTTGTTATTCACTGAGCATGACTGATGCCAGTGCCGCCTGAGGCACGTAAAAAGCACCCACTACACTCTCGTAGTGGTTGGTGTTAGGAAGGGCATCCAGCTGTAGAAACTTTGCCAGATCAGATTGGAGCCCGGTGCAGTCTCCTGGCTTGCCAGTCCTCAGTCAAACTGTCCAACCCATGCTAGCATGGAAAGCAGACGTTAAACGATGATGTCTCTAACTTGGTAAATGTTTCATGTTTCTGTTTAGCTTCAGATCAGTTCTGATCAAACAGACTGTAACCAAAAGAGTCCCAGTCACGACCATCCAGTCTATTTCTTTGAGGGGTATACAACACATATATTCTCCAATGTGTTGTTGCCTAGTATGGCATGATTTGAGAGAGGCTTGGATACTATTTCTAACAGGTCACAAAACATTGCCTGAATATAAAGTGGGTCAAGGATTCATTTTGATATCTTCAACTTCTAGTAGAGAGTTGTAGTAGTTGAAATGTCAATCATGGACAACAGTTGTGTGTGAAAAAGTGGTTGATTTAGGGGTTGTTTTGATACCCCACTTTTTTTTTAACTCTTTAGCATTTAAACTGGACGTATCTGTTTAATGCTGAAATGAATTCTTTGAAGTATACAGTTACTGGTCCACAATGTTATTGGCAATAAACACTCATAACTTGTCTAACTGTAAATTTTGTGGATAGTAAATTCACTTTTTTCAGATTAAATGCTGTTGTCATGGTAACAACATCAGTCAGACTGCTGCTGCTTAGTCTAAGGTCAACCTTGATTAAACTGATCGATTACCAAAGGTGTTTGAATTGTGATCTCACAACTATTTCTGCTGTCTGTTCCTAAGTCATAGTGTATCAAGGACTATATCATCCAATGTATTTCCCCTATTTATTATTTTTTTTAAATGGTGTATGTTCTTTTAGCAGGTTGACCAATCATATTGAAACTTTTACACTGATCCCTACTGATATTGTTCCTTAGCTCTGATCAAGCAAACTCCTATGATCCCTAAGGTGTTGAGTGAACGAAGAGCCAACTATGGGAACAGGTGGCACCAAATAAACAATCATGATGGAAATGTCTGAGAGGATAAAAATTCATACCAAGATCATTTTTCTGTAACTGTCGTTTCTTTCTGTCTGTGAGCCACTGGAAATGAAAATAAAAGAGAACTGAAAAGTTACCAAAAACATCAGCTAAGAACGAGATGTTGACATATTTTCAGAATGTATCTTACATTTCACATTTATTAATAAAAAAAACCTTGTAAATAACAACGTTTGTTACTATTTAGCCCCAGGTCAGTGCTGGTGATCACAGAAAATATGAGCCTTCTATTCAAGTTTTGTTGATCTACTGTTGGATGAAAGCTTCAAAATACTGTTCATCGCTTATCCATGCTACTTGTAGTTCCTCATTCTCCACACTAGCCATTTACAGTTACATGCGATATACCTATATTCGTAGTGATTGGCCCTGCCATTTAGCACCTTAGCAGAATTTGAACTTAGAAAGCAAAGAGCCAGAGTTGATTCCACAAGACTTAACTTATCTAACAATTCCACCATTTCACTGCACTGGACTCCTACTTCATCGACTCCGAAGGGCTGAAAGAATATACATAGCACATACAAACACACGCGAGACATGATGATGGGAGGCAGTGTGTTAAGGTATTTGGGTTCTAATCTCATCGCCTACAATGTACTTAATAGAAATTTCAAGTGATTACAGTTTGCCAATTAGTTTCAATAGCTGGTGGAGTTGCTTCTTTTTGTTGTTACTTCATTAATTATTCATCCTTCTAATCAGCAATTCCACTCTAAATGAGAAATCCTGGAGTAAAAACGTACATTTGTTACAGAATCGGAGATTTTAGGAATAAATAACCAGTAATTATGTTTTCCCAATTTGATTATATAATATAGTTGTAATAATATAATCATATTTTAATTAAATGTATTTCTTTAAATTCGAATCTCTTTCTAAAAACCGATCGAAACCGAAGAACGAAATATCGTTTAACAAAGTTATTTTGAAACAACACCACGTGAATGAGACGAAAGTTTTACATAAATGATATCGAAGTAAACTCAAAGAAAAAAGAAAAAAAACACTTAAGATTAATGATTTACCTCAGGAAGGGATTTCCCTGCACTCAAGTTGTATATTTTCACTTCATTGGCGTAAGAAAATTGCATTTTGGAAATAAAAACTTGGCATTTAATAAAATAGTCCACATTGAGAAACCATGTTGCAATTTATACCGGTGTCAACCGAACTTTTTCTCTCATGGTAAAATATTCCACTCCCGCTTATGCAGTATATGTCATTAATTTAATACAAATTACGTTTTACATTAATTTACTTTTTAGCTTCCTGTTTTTCTTTTTCTTCGTTAATTTATGGACGAACTTCAGTGGTTTCATTCTTCACAGCAGAGGACATTAGGAGAATGTTCAGGTTTAATACGTTTTATTGTCTTTACAGAAATGTTTTAGTCGCAGGTCAGTCCTGAATGCGTAGACCTATGATGAAAAGCGTTCTATCTATGACTATTCCATATTTATTACAGGTATTTGATTGCACTATTTAATATGCTCTCCAGTTTTATTTTAAGACAGAACCAAGTTACGATGTCAGATTGTCGGACTTTAACTTGTTAAAAGAGTTTTGTAAGAGTTACTCCCCCTGGACCATATTTTTTCCATGTGTGTGTGTGTGTGTGTGTGTGTTCTTGAATGGCTTACAAACATCTACACTTCAATTGTTTTTGTTAATACCATTATGTAGAAGACAGAATCGTTAAAATTTTGTGTACAAATTTTTGTTTTCCTCTTCATAGCATAGATAATTTTTTAGTCTGAAATGCCAGCTTCGGCCTCCAGTACGCGTTAGTCGACCCAAGGCTATGGTTGAAAACACTTACTGGCGAACAGAGAAGGGCGAGGAACAGGACAATTCGCACGATCCGATAGTTTTTCCCTATAGAAAATGGATATTCTTCCCAACCACACGGTTTTGGGTACAGTTCCACTGCATGGCACCTTGGTCAAACACTGGAGTTCGAAGGACATGTTGTTGTACACCTATTACACTATTTTAAAATTTTATTTTGCTTGGGTTTCTGACTGTATGTATGCATGTATGTATATGGATGTGTGTGTGGATGGATGTGTGTGTGTGTGTGTGTGTGTGTGTGTGTGTACGTACGTACGTATGCATGTATGTATGTATGTATGTATGTCAGTATTCAGTTTTATTTCAAGATTTCTTGCCAACAGAAAAAGAGCCGGTTTCTAACCTAGATCCAAGGATCCTTCATTGGGATTTCAACATCAACAACAGGATATTTTTGTTTGTATGTATGTATGTATGTATGTATGTATGCATGTATGCATGTATGTATGTATGTATGTATGCGTATATGTTAAGTGAATCCGGATTTTGTTTAAAACATCAGACTGCTTATTATTGCCGTAACTATGGAAACAAAAACCGAATGCATTAAATTTGTAAAATGTGTATATTTTTCATGAAAAACAAACATGTACTCTAGAAACATTTGAAATATATTATTCATAAAATATATAATTAAATATTTAAATGTTTTAAATATATCATAGATATATATTAATTCTCCAAGAAATAGCTTTCTGATAATCTCTTCCCGATTGCTTCAACTTATCCAGATTTTCGTTCAAAAAATTGTTTTGTATTTGTGTGATTTTGTCTGTTTATATGTTTCGTTCGTTTGTTAATGTAGTTAATTGCTATGAGATGTGTGTAGTGGTGGCAGTGGTGGTGGTGGTGGTGGTGGTGGTGGTGGTGGTGGTGGTGGTGTGTGTGTGTGTGTGTGTGTGTGTGTGTCTCAATGTATAAATGTATCTATTTCTGTATGTTTGTGTGTGCATTTTCTATTAGATGTACGTGCTTTCGTATGTGTGTGTACTGTAGGTGCTTAAATATTGTGTTTTTATGTCGTGGGACTGTCTTCACATATATATATGTGTCTCACTGCTACACGCGAGCGCCCTCTCCTGTTATTTCTCTCTGTTTTTCTCCTCGTCTAGCGTATCTTTTTCATTTTATACTCTTCAACCTCACACCATTTGCCCACTTTTCTCCCTATTTTTCTCTTCATTTCTTGTCCTCTTCCTTCTGTTCTCCTTTCTAGTACAATTACCCTCTAGCAGAACACAATCATTTTAATCCCATCAAGTGAATGTGACGGGTACTGGTATAGCAAGAGTATCCCAACCTTCAGGGCCAATGCCTCAATGAATTCACGCGGACCCTCGTAAATTGAGCTGGTTCAAACAATCCTCATTGAGAGAGAGAGAGAGAGAGAGAAAGAGAGAGAGAGAGAGAGTGTGTGAGAGAGAGAGAGAAAGAGAGAGAGAGAGAGAGAGAGAGAAAGAGAGTGAGAGAGAGAGTTATTTTCTGGCAAATGAGAGTTGTCAGAAACGTTAGCACGACGGGTGAAATGCTTAGCGGTATTTCGTCTGTTTTTATGTTCTGAGTTCAAATTCCCCCGAGGTCGACTTTGCCTTTCATCCTTTTGGGGTCGATAAATTAAGTACCAGTTGCGTACTGTAGTCGATCTAATCGACTGGTCCCCTCCTCCAAAATTTCGGGCCTTGTGCCTAGATTAGAAAAGTTGAGAGTATCGTCTGTTCTGTCTGCTGTTATGCTACTTAAAAATATCCCTTCCTCCATATCTACGTCTACATTTACTACACCGAATTTAACGAGCAAACAAATAATTATCTTATTTTAAATTGTTCATTTACAGCACAAGTATTTACTAATTAAACTTTTAATACTCACAAAGATAAATATTTCAACACTTATTTAATTGTTACTTTTTTGTATGAAATAGTATCTCTGATCTATAATCCTTGCAGTGGAACTGAACCCGAGACTACGTGATCGCAAAGCAAGCTTCTTAACCACACAGTCAAGCCTGTAATAGAAGAGGCGCAAGAAACCCTATTCCATTTAAGCAAGCTGAAGACATGCTTCGATCTCGTAACGAAAGTATTGTTGTTCTTTGCTGCGTTCGTTCGAAGAATATATGACAAGAAACACGAATTTTAAGCGCAATTATTTATTGCTATTTACTGACTGTCGGCGTCGTTTCGCTTGGCAACATGACAACGTATATATTTGTGCATTAGTGTAATAGAACAATTGTAAATACGAGGTGAATATAATATGTATGCATGCATAAGCATATGTATATGTAGTACCTACACACACAAACGCACAGGCGTATATAGGCGTTATACATACATCTTCACATATGTTCCGTATGCTTGCTTCAAAAACTGTGTCTTAAAAAAAGACCAACTTAAAAACCGTCGGAGACTGACTAAATACCAGGAGTGAGATTGTTTCTTCATGTCCGCAAGTTACAAAACATATCTTAGCGGGAATTAAGGCTAAACCTCTAAACACATCACAACGCATTCCGGTTTTGGTTGAGTAATTTTTTTGATATTCGTAAAACTACTTATATTACCCGCGCAGTTGATTATCACCCTTTGGTTTCCCTCTGTCTTTTTCTAAATGCGCATGCTCATTAAAACCTCGATTACATCGAACGCAGTTACAAAACCGTCTTGTTTTTATTTTGATCAGGAAACCCTTGGTACCTGTATTTCACAAGGCGTGTGTGTTTCTTATTTATATCATTACTCTCTTAGTTGTTGAACTTCACTCCGCACATACACACACACACACATTTAGAAAGTTACCCGATTATTGCACGAGATAAGACATAGATAAGAATCCATTAAGAAAATGTAAGATATAAATAACCCCAAGAAAAAAAAAAAGAAATATAGTTCTAAGAATTTCCAGTGTAAAACATCCTGAAAACAATACATTTACATTACTTACCGTGTCTCTTCGATTTATCCTTCCAAATTGGTCACTACAGACGCATGATGTACGAAAGTAAGAATCGACAACTGCTAAGCGGAAATTTTAACGCCGAAAGGGATGTGGACAGACTACATTTCCAATGCAGGAAGGAAGTAGAGATCTTAAGTCTGTATTAACAACCTGTGAAGTCTGGCTAATAACACAGCAGCAACATCTGCATCACAGAAAAGTGTTTAGCAATTATCGCGGTGAGGTTAACGATTGTGAAAGTAGTAACACCACCAGAAGAGAGAATATACTACAGTGGAAGAAAAGTGTTCGCTTGAAATACTACCTGTCTTAAAGTAACATAGAAATATCGTAAATGACACAACGGAAACGAAACGAGCCAGCAAGAGGCTTGTTTAGTGTATGTTATGAGCCTAGCTAATAGAAACAACAGTTTAAGCAATCTTAAATCGTACTCAACAGTTTTAGAGAAGGGGATCTTAGATAATGATGTTTAAGGTTTTCTGCGTCTCAGAAAAGCAAGATGTTCACGACTGGAATGGATTTAGTCATTGTGTCAACTCAACCGAGTAAAGGCGGTGCCCCAGCATGGTCGCAATCAGGTAACTGAAACGAGTAAAAGAATAAAAGAAGAATATATTATATATGGTCATCACTCAGGTACTGCCCAAGCCACCCTTCCTCCCACCATCCACCTCTCCTACTATCATAAGCACAAACACACACACAAACACACACACACACACATACACAAACACGTATATATATATATATATATATATATATATATATATATATATATATATATATGAGCTTTCAGTTTCCATCTCCTAAATCCACTCACAAGGCTTTGGTCAGCCCGAGGCTATAGTAGAAGACACTTGGCCAAGGTGCCATGCAGTTGGACTGAACCCGGAATCATGTGGTTGGTAAGCAAGCTTCTTACCACATGGCCAAACTGTGTTCATGTACGCACGCACGCACGCACGCACGCACGCACGCTCACACACACACACACACACACACACACACACACACACACACACACACACACACACACACACACACACACACACACACACACACATTACTCACTGATCCTATTAAATTCCGAAAGAGAGTCCCTCCGGTATTATCACTTTCGAGTGCTTTTATGATGATGAAGATGATGATGATGATGATGACGACGACGACAACAGGGACAGTAACAACAACAACAACAACACCTATGACAGTAAATAGAAAAAGACAATTTGCTGGTTGACTTTACTAATCAAATTTAATTACTAATCAAATTTAATTGTTTCCCTTTCTTTCATCTTCGTATTTTCTACATATTAATATTTTATTTATATTTTTCTTTTCTTTTCTTTTTTTTATCGTTTAAACAATTTACAATTCTTTGGCGTTTCCGCCCCCACGGAAATATTTGTAATTCAGTCAAAAGTTACACTAAAAGTACGAAAACATTATAAACAACAACAACAGCAACAACATAATAATAATTATAATAATAATAATAATTCTCTTCACTACTACTACTACTACTACTTCTACTGATAATAATGATACCACCACCACCACCACCACCAACAACAACAACGAATGAAAAAATTCTCTAAGTAGCGGTGGGATTGATTTTGTAATGAACAGTTATTTTGTGATATATATTTTTTTGCAGTTTATATTAAGTTAACGAAACGGAAATGAGAGGCAATATAATCACAGTTATGTCATTAACAATAACAACAACATCAAATGTGAAAAGCACACCAAAAAAAAAACAAAACGCAAACAAAAGAGAAAGCAAACAAAAACCAACAACAATAAAATCGCTTAATGAGATCACGTTTAAACCTTACGGTGTTGAAGGTCGATCGTTTTGTAGAAATCAGTTTCGGTTGATTTCGGTGAAACCGGATTCTGATTTCTGGTTCCATCAACCGTTGTGAAGCCAATAGCCATTCTGTGCAGCTCTCTCTATGCCTGTTGACGACGGCGTGGTGAGCTTGTATAATTTATTCTTTTATTTTTTACTTGTTTCAGCCATTTGACTGCGGCCATGCTGGAGCACCGTCTTTAGTCGAGTACATCGACTCCAGAACTTTTTCTTTGTAAGCTTAGTACTTATTCTATCGGTCTCTTTTGCCGAATCGCTAAGTTACGAGAACGTTAACACATCAGCATCGGTTGTCAAGCGATGGTGGGGGGCAAACACGGACACACAAACACACACGCACGCACACACACACACACACACACACACACACACACACACACACACACACACACGACAGGCTTCTTTCAGTTTCCATCTACCAATCTATACTAAGATTATATATTTAACCGAAATTGCTCAAGGCACCAATAAATGTTTCGTACGTCCAATAATCATCAGCAGAACGGAAAATTGAACGCACATACCCGTTATTTACAGTAGGAACGCAGTAAATTTTATAGGAAAAGTCGTCATAAGATGTTTTTCTGTGGATAACCGGAACAAAATAAGCTAGAAAAATAGACAAGCAAGTAAATTGTGCTTAACGATTTTCCTCAAGGTTAAATAACTAATAATAGTTATAGTTTTAAAACGGTCAACGTCTTATTGAAAGGTCTGTTACAATACAAACGTACATAAACACACATGCAGATTAAATTTATACAAAATATATTTATAAGAATAAAATAAACAAAGCGAGTTGTATAAATAAAGAGATATATTAAAAAAAAAAAGAAGAAAAGATATTTTTAAAAGCAAACATTGTGTTAAAGAAAACAGCCGATAGCTAGCAAAAGTTGCTTCCATATTATTTAAAATGCTACTTTTAAGATTCTACTGTTGATCAACACGACATGTTTGTTTGCTTCCCAGGACTAAACAGATAAATAAATATGGCGTATTTATTATAGATCACAAGATTTTCTGCTGAAGGAGTCTTTATTTTCATGAGACAGTCGGGAGTCAATGTGTGTGTGTGTGTGTGTGTGTGAATTCTTTTATTCGTTTATTCTTTTACTTGTTTCAGATAGTTGACTGCGCTCATGCTGGAGCACTTTTATGAAGGGTTTTAGTCGAACAAATCGACATCAAAAATTATTCTTTGTTAGCTTAGTACTTATTCTATCGGTGTCTTTTGCCGAACCGCTAAGTTACGGGGACGTAAACACACCAACATCGGTTGTCAAGCGGTGATAGGTAGACAAATGCAGACACAAAGACACACATACAAAAATAAGGCTTTTGGTCGGCCCGAGACTATAGTAGAAGACGCTTGCCCAAGATGTCACGCAAAGAAATCTTCTTCATGTTGATTTGAGCTGTGTGTGTTGGGCATTGGTGACTGTAATAGAAAGATTAAATAACTTAAGGGTTCGCGGTAGGAAGCAACGTATTAAGATATCATAATAAGTTGTTGGTCAACAGTTCTGCAACTATTCAGCTTCCAAGTACAAAGATTATAAAGTTGAACATATTAATCAAAAGACTCTCACAATCTGTCAACTTTACATTAGAGGCGTGTAGGAAAAGAAATTTCAGATTTGCCTTCCGTAAGATATCAGGACAGGCAGGCAGGCCTACACTTTGGTGGCATCTCTCACGAACAAAACGTTGACCAGAAGAGATCGTGATCAAGAATTGCTTAAAGTAGAAAAAAAAAAGGAAAAGAAGGAGAGAGAGAGAGAGAGAGAGAGAGAGAGGGGGAGAGGGAGAGAGAGAGAGAGAGAGAGAGAGAGAGAGAGAGATAGAGAGAGAAAGGAAGAAAAGAGAAGATACGAGAAAGCGAGGAATGAAAGGGAAAAGATAAGAGAAGGACCAAGATAAGGAAAATGACGAAGAAGAGATAGAGGTGAATGGAAAGAATAATCAATGCGATATTGTAAAGAAAGTGTGAAAGACTACAACAACAACAACAACAACAACAACAACAACAACATCATCATCATCATCAACAACAACAACAATCCATCTCATAAAATTCGCCTTGATCTTAGTTAAAAACGATAGAGGTGACGATAGTGGCGCTGCTGTTAGTCTTGCACGAGGGGGTACCCAAAAGAAACCGGAATTTTGCAATATTATTTTATTCACTTAGTTTTATATATTTACTCTTTTATCGTCTTCAAAGTATTCTCCATTTTGAAGCAATGCATCAGTCCAGACACGTTTTCCACTATTCGAAGCAGTCCTGGAACTCTTGCGAAGTGATGCCTTTTGATGCCTCCATCGTTTTTTTACTCCATCTCTTCCTCGTCTGCAAATTCCATAGCAACCAGCTTTCGTCACCAGCGATGACCTTCCAAAGAAGGTCTGGAACAAATTCCAGCTGCTCTGTCGGTTCACGACACGGATTCAGTCTTGGCTGCGTTTGATCCTCCGTGAACAAGCGATTCACACATTTTGCTGCAACTCTTTTCATTCGCAATTCCTCGCCCGAAATTCGTTGACAGGAGTTCCAGGACACATCAGTCACATGAACAAGTTCGTCAATTGTTTGGTGATGGTCCTCCAAGATCAGTCTATGAGTTTTCATTCGTTCGGGCGGTCGATGGTCGTCCTGAACGAGACTGGTCTTCAAGCGACATGTGACCATTCCTAAAGCATGAAAACCTCTCGTAAACTTATGTTTTGCACATGACAGCATCCTTGTAAGCTGTTTGAAGCATGACAACTGCTTCGGCTGCCGTTTTCCCCAGCAGAAAACAGAATTTCACGAAACACGCTGTTCCCTCGTTTCAGCCATCGCAAAAATAGACGAACAGGGGAGAAGCACTGCAATGCAAAGACGCACCACGTGGCAGTACGACATCTGCTGACGAGGCTGGTCGGCAGACTGATGCCTGAGGGCCGCATCAAGTGAGTAAAAATTGATATGAACATGATCTAGAGGCTGTCATTCGTGAGTGATTCATAATATCTGATGGAATTTCTCCGAAGAGAACGATGATAGTATTATTGAAGTAAGGGGATTAGATATCATGGCGGAGGACAGAAAGAACAACGACTTTGTTGTCCTTTATTATTGGAAAGAAGATATCAAAGAATCTGAGATAAACCGAAAAATGTCAGGATCTAAGAGAGAGAGAGAAATGAAAAGATTGTCGTAGAAGGCACTGGCAGAAATTGTTCCCGTGTTGATTGATATACTCAGCAAGTCGCTCGAACTGCAACCGAAGAAGCTGAAGAATATTGGAATTGAGACTCGTATTGTCGACTTGCAGAAAAGTGTCACGTGTTTTCCAAGAATTGCATGACAAATTCCTGAAATTAGAGGAGACTTTTTGTTACCAAATCTCAGGATAACACCTCTGCTGAGTATAACACAGTTTTCGTATGATGATGATGATGATGATGATGATGATGATGATGATGATGGTGATGATGATGGTGATGGTGATGATGATAGTATTAATAATATCAATAATCTCTTATTTATGGGTAATTTAAAGTTTACAGCAACATAAAGAACTTCTTCGTAGAAACTGTTATTAGTTCGTTCGTCGTTGTCGACGATGACCAAAGACATCAAATGGAAGAAGAAGACGGGGCAGGGCATGTCCAGCTGTGACCAATTAGTTCGATGCACGCTTGGAAGGATCTGGCACTGGTGGTCTGTTGGGACTAAAGGCGAGCAGTTGGCTCTGGATTTGCGCAGTTCGCATTTTCTATGGGCCCCTGCAATCCTGTTCTGTCTGTAGGAGGTGGAACCTCAGTTGGTGCAGCTTTGCCGAGCAAGGTGGTCTTGTGCTTGCGTTTCTGCACAAATAGGATATTTTATAATGTTAATAATGATTTAATAATGTTCGGATATTTAATAATGACATCGCAGTGACTTTTAGAATCGAAAAATATGCAGTGATAGACATAAAGCGGGGGGAAAACCCCATAAAAAGCCCTGGAATAGCTCAACATAATGATGATCAACTTTAAATCATTAAACGTAGAAGACAAATATAAATATTTGACAGGAAATTCAACAAAATCAAAAGTGTAGAAACGATGGGATTTCTCAGTAAAGAATACTTTCGCCAAATGGAGAAGATTCTAAAATCTAAACATAATTCAAACATTCAACGTGAGGACAATATCATTGATTAAAGTATGAAGCAGGAATTATTGAGTGACGGATGGATGAGGGGGAAGATAAATGGCAGTCTCTTGGTTACGACAATGAGGGTTCCACTTGATCCACTCAACGGAACAGTTTTCTTGTGAAATTAACGTATAAGTGACTGAGCGCTCCACAGACACGTGTACCCTTAACCTAGTTCTCAGGGAGATTCAGCGTGACACAGATTGTGGCAAATATGGTCTTTTGAATTAGAGGTACAACTTATTTTTGTCAGCTGAATGGATTGGAATAATGTGAAATCAAGTGTCTTGCTCAAGGACACAACTCGACTCCAGGAATTGAACTTACAACGTTACGATCGTGAGCCTTAACTGTTAAGCCACGTGCTTTCACTTATTTAACACTAGCTTAAAAGCCTTAATCCGCGCGGACTTTTAAGTTAGATCCTATGGAGGGTTCATTGGGCCTTCGGCTCAAAACTGAAGAGACCTAATTAGCATGATTATAATACATCTATAATGACTATAATCCCCGGTGGTGTTTGATCAGAGGTGAAGAACGGATGAGAATTAATTCCGTAATGCAATCATTCTATTGTTCCAGTCCCAAGTTGAATTCCAACTGTTGGCCAATTTGTTCCAAAGTTCTTATCTCGACATGAAATTAACAAAGCGATTTGTAAATTTATCTCCCCCTTCACCTCTGACGTCATCTGACAAACGCCATCGAAGATGGCATGAATCAGCCAAGCTTTACTTGCTAGAAATAGCAACCCAAATGCTTTTACATGAGATCTCAATGCTGGATGTTCAGGAGCCAAATGAAGGGCAGATTTTCAATCCTGGGATCATCCTGATTCCAAAAAGGTATAATATATCCAAGTAGAACAAATGTAGATTGAGATACAGGGGACCCACACGGACAGACAGAATTTCGCTTTTATAGCGAACTGAACCATATATTTTATCCCCGTTCGCTAGTTATATTCTCATCTCTAAGTCTGGCTCAGGGCCATCAGTTTTGTGTGGAGGGGAGATCGTTTAGCTCGACCACGATGCTCCATTTGTAGTTAGTTTATCAACCCCGAAAGGCATTAAAGGCGAAGTCTACGGAAGAAATGCCGTTAAGCATTTTGTCCGGCACGGTAACGATTCTGCCAGCTCGCCGTCTTCCCCTGGCTATAAAATGAATCTGAAATGCAGATTGCAACCAAAGCAATCCTTCACTCAAAATCTATTTAAGCCAGATGGGGGCACGCAAGAGAGAAATAAATGATTACAATTGTGTGACATGGTGCCATTAAATAGTAAATTAATTAATTTCAAGTTTATGGTCACTAGATTGGAAACTTGGGAACGCTATAACAAGGAAAATGGTGGCTTCCATACAATTAATCTCCAAGAATGGTTTCCAGAAAAAAAAACATGGCCGTTGAAGACCATCAGAAATTAAGAATAATATGTATGTACGTAAGTACGTACGTACGAACGTACCTACCTACCTACCTACGTATGTATATATGTATCTATGTATATATACATGCATTTTTGTGTGTTTGTGTATACTTACATTCTTACATACATAATATGCATACACACACACACACACACATATATATATATCTATATACATGTATATATATATATATATATATATATATATATATATATATATATATATATATATATATATATATATATATATATATATATATATATATATATATATATATATATATGTATATACATATACATACATATGTATATATATATGTATATATATATGCGTATATATATATATATATATATACACACATATATATACATATGTATATGCATGTATGTATGTATGCATGTATGCATGTATGTATGTATGTATGTATGTATGTATGTATGTATCCATAATACATACATACAATCTGTGTATTTATTTCGATATGCGCGAATTCCCTGTTGATTTATTTATGTTAAACATTGTTGGTTCCTTTCACAATCAATATATTAATATCGAAGTGACTTAAACGTAAGAGATCCGTCACGCTTTCGGTTAAAGGAGCAGTAGGAGGAGGAGGGAGGGGCGGGGAAGGGACGAACAGGAAGTGCTTTTTGGTGTATAAAAGCGCCCAGAACAAGGGAGAGGTATGTAAATGAAGGGAGGTAATAAGAGAATAGAAGGAAAGAAACGTTTATGAATCACACACACACACACACACACACACACACACACACACACACACACACACGCGCACACACACACACACACATATCAAGTATTAAAGTGATCCAAATTCTTTGAGTTCTGTTAAGCAATTGGGAAGAGATTGTCGACCAAATGAACTACACAATATTGCGTACATACAACCATGTATACATATTATACTTTTACAAGTAGAGTGGGACAGTGATTTCGAAGTTTCGGCCTGCTCAGTATTCAATGGACTTCAAAGTCACTGTCACCAATCCTTCAGTTGAATGTAAAATTTTACTTATAACTCGACATAAAAGACATTTTTATATACGTGTGTGTGTGTGTCTATACATATGCATATACGTATATATATGCTTATATATATGTATATATATATATATGTGTGTGTGTGTGTGTGTGTATATATACGTATATACATGTATATGTATATGTGTGTATATATATGTATAAATATGTGTATATGTATATATATGTAAATCTATCTATATATATATGTATATGTATACACACACGCACATATATCTTTTAATGTACACAGTATAAAGATTAGAGCTACAAATACTTTCTTGCTGTGAAGACACGTGCCTTTACAGCAAGAAACTATTAGTAGCTCTTACCTTTATACTGTGTGCATTAAGTTATATTTATTTCCCATTGGATGGAGTGCTTTTTTGTTGATCTTACCTAAAAGGAACGGTAACACACACACACACACACACACACACACACACACACACACACACAGTCACACATACACAGTCACACATGCTTACACATATGCAACACATCTTTACTTGGTATGCTTATTGTTAAATACAATGCGTACAGAGAATTGAAGATTAGTGGGGGAACAGATCGTATTGATATATTTAATTCGAAATGATACCACGTGGAAGGCGAGTGAAAGTGAGGTGTAGAATCGTCTGCATCAGTAATGGCGGTGATGGACTGTGGTGTTTCAGTGGATATTCGTGCAAGTGGCGACACATTGTATGCTGTATTAATCAACATGAATAAAAAACAGAAAACAGAAAACAGAAAAACAAGGAAAAGTGAATAATACAGGAAAACAAATCATATACTAAGAAACGTGTTCTTTTTCCCCCCGAGAAATTTTCCGAAGTGGTCAAAGTTAATAACAAATTTAATCAATAGAAAAGTTTCCGATGTCAGAAGATTAAAAAAAAAAAAACGAATTGAGGAAACAAACAAACAGACCAACAAATAAACAAACCACCGAAAATGCTAGAAGGAACCAGTTTTAATGTGATTAACAAATGTTTCTAATCGACGTCGTTTTATACTCTACTTATTAATGTCGAATTCCATCAGTTTTTCACGCTAACATCTTTTAGGAAATACGATTCTAAATAATTTCATGTTTACTCCTGGTAGATTTGTTTTTTTTTTAAAGATATATCTCCATCAAATACTTGACGAGGTGTGTTTTGTTACCGATTGGAAAATGTCATTAATTTTTGAAGTTTCAAACTTTTCTACATCAATCAATGCTTTTTTCTTCTTCTTCTTCTCTCTTTTCTCCATTCAATGTTTCATGTGAATTACTGCGTCTTCCATATCTGAAACTATTTTCTATTTCGTTTATCGGTGTATCTGTTATTGGTTTCAGTCATTAGACTGCGGCCATGCTGGGGCATCACCTTGAAGAATTTTTAGTCGGATGAATGGGCTCTACTACTTATTTTATTTAAAAAATATTCTTTCGGTTTACTTTTGCTGAACCGTTAAGTTATGGGATCGTAAACACACCAACACCGGTTGCCAAGCAGTGGTGCAGGACAAACACAGACAGACAGACACATACACACACACACATGTATACGACGGGCTTCTTTCAGTTTCCGTCTACCAAATCCACTTATAAGGCTTTGGTCGGCACGAGGCTACAGTAGAAGACACTTGCCCAAAGTGCCACACAGCGAGACTGAACCTGGAACCATATGGTTGGGAAGCAAGCTTCTTACCACACAGTCACACTTCCGCAGAAATGCATTCGATTCTTCGTCGGGTTCGATGATGAGTAGATGTTTGATCAACTGAATTACCTCATTACTCGTTGAAATAATGGTTGAGTATTCCATAGACTTGTGCATCCTTAACGTAATCATGTGAAGAAAAAAATCAGCGGGACGCGGTATATAACAAAGCTGTACCTTTTAAATTACAGAGATTCCGTACAGTTTTCATCTATCCAGTTTCATTCAGAAGGCTTGAATCGATCTGAAGTTACAGCAAAAGACACTTGTCTGATAACTACGCTGTGGGATCGAACCAAGGGTCCTGAAATTGCGAAGCAAAATTCCTAACCATTCGACCATGTTTCGTCAGTCTTTATAGTTACTCTTGCACGAGTACATTCACAGGCGCGCATATGCATACACATACACATATGTGTGTGTGTGTGTGTGTGTGCGCGCGTATGTATGTGTGTGTGTGTAACTGTGTGCGTGTGTGTGTATGTTTCTGCATGTGTGTGTGTGTGATTTTTTGATGACTTTTGAAAGAGGAGCAGCAGAGACGAAGGGCGCAGCTGCGCGGATGACTGAACAATCATGGCGTCTATCTTACAGCGAATCTGTGCCCACACGAGTCGGGCAGCCACGGAAGTGGTGCAGACGCCTGCGATACCTCGGCCATCCCCGAATTACAAAATACTTGATTCCCACCACAGGAAAGGGTTCTGCACGATGAGACTTCATATCCACAATAGGGAGCATATTTTCTTGTGCATCTACCCTCGATTAACACTGATTCATTCATCACTGATCCGGTATAACACGGCACAATCAATTGTGAACTGTGATACTTATCATGAATTGATCTGGTCAGTCAAAGGTTCTGCTTGAACTGCAAAATCGCTCCCCAGCAACCATTTACAATGCTCAGAACAACTGGAGTTCTTGGAACGAAACCTTTCCCCCCATGTGTTCTATTATTCATTTATATTTATTATATTCATTATATTCATTATATCTCATTATATGAGATCCATATAAACTGATTCTTTTAATGTGGTGTTCTGTTTGGAACCAAACAGCCGTGATAAACAAGGATTGATGCATTGTAATTTTCGGTGTGAAGGATGCAAATCCAATAGGACGTTGACCCAGGATAGCCTGCATCTCTTCCCAGCTGTAGAACGCTGCTGGACATTTAGTCTGTCGGAAATTTCTTTACAACTAATTGCCATAGCGTCTCTTTCTTTCTCTCTCTCTCTCTCTCTCTCTCTCTCTCACACACACACACACACACACACACACACACACACACACACACACACACACACACACACACACACACACACACACAACGGGCTTATTTCAGTTTCCGTCTACCAAATCCGCTCACAAGGCTTTGGTCGGCCCGAGGCTATAGCAGAAGACACTTGCCCGAAACTGAACCCGGAACCATGTGGTTGGGAAGCAAGCTTCTTACCACACAGCCATTCCTGCGCCTATGGAGTCATAATTTTAACAGAATTATTTCTTTTGACTTTCATATTTCTTTGTGAAGAGATCGTATCAATAGCTTTATATTGCTGGAAATTATACTCTGGGAGGGATGGAGGAGAAAATACAATCTTGGCTGTGTATAAGCTCTGTATGGCCAGGCGCCGAACTAGACAGTTGAACTTACATAGAAATCATTGTCTTACAGTAGAACGTCTTTCTGTTTATATCGACCACGAATATCCTGAAGGCGTTAAATGATACTTGCAATAAAATAAAGATAACCACAGATATAACAACATTTCCATAAACACGATCATTCATTCGGTCATCCGGAAACGGACGACTCTATTACTGTTCCATTACATAATATTTACTCTCTCTCTCTTTCTTTCTCCCCCTCTCTCTCTTTCTCTTTACTTTCCTCTTTCTCATACATTCCTTCATTTTATTTGTTTCTTTCAGTCTATGTATCTGTTATCTCTTACTATTTTTATGAGCTTCTCTCTCTTCCCCCCTCTCTCTCTCTTATCTCCTCCTCTCTCCATCCCACATTTTCTATTCACTTTTCTCCTTCTTTCTTCATTATACAGTTTTATTGCTTTCAATAACTCAGAAGTGTTTTTGAAATGTGCAGAAATAACGTTGTGACTTGGTTGGTCAGTGAGATTTCTCTACAGCAAGTTTTGTTTTGTTTTTGCTCATTAATATACACCCAGATATTGGTGATAAACTATGATATGGTTCTAATTGCATACATCACAAAAAAAAACAACAACAAAGAACACACAAAAACCAAAACCAAAAACACTTCTCTGAAAGCAGACTTTGAGCTCAGGAAATTAGAGACCTACACACTGATTATTTAGTTGTGTTTCTTTATATCGTTAGTGTAAACACTACCAGTGTTTATCTCATTTTTCGTCATTTCGTATTCTATGAAACAACGATTCTAAGACATCTCTATAAATTTGTGGCATTTGCATCAAAGTAAGAAAGCAATGGCAGCGTCTTGTATCCAAGCAAACTATAATGAGAAAGAGTTAAGTTCTTGGCCAATCGAAACTGGAATTCGGTTTCGATTTTCAAGTTATTGAAAGCCACATCATTATCTGTTGTTTAACGAGTTTGATTCCGGTTGCTTTACCAACCATCGTCTTTCAACAATCCGGATTGTTACCTGGTAAATTTATAACAACAAGCTAACCTCAGCATCTTACCTGACATATTGAGAATGAATCTCAGAAAAGGCTTATATCAGGAACCGTTTTGTTGAGCTGCTACGCTGGACACTGCGAACCAGTGCCTTCTTGCGAAAATGATTTTGTTGTTGACAAAAGGCCAGGCGCTTACAGACCCTATTAGAGTCATCTTGAACGAATGACCATCTTTATTATTTTGAATGACAAAGACAACGGATTCTCTTGAGTAACAAGTAGAGCTGTTGGCTTTGCACGAAGAAATGTTTTCCTGATTTACTACGCGGGAGACAGGAAGGCTATCCTGGAGTAATCTAGGAACATAACCTCTTCATTAAAGAGTATTGAAACAAATGAACAAAGCTGAAAGTCGGTTCCCAAATGAATTTTACAGAAACTGAGCAATTCCTGATAAGGAGTCATAGTACATACACACTGCCATCTACTGTTCTGGCTTTGCTCTATTCTCTAAGACTGATGCAGGCCCTCTTTGGGAAAGATCAACCCATACCCAAGAATCTGGTGCCTGATCACTGGTTACTTGAAACTTACCGATGCCTCTTTGGCGTTTGCTGATTACTGACAGAAATTTACCAGTCGAGAAGAGAAAAGAAAGGCCGTTAATGATGAAGGTCTCATCTTTTCTCTACTATTCGTCTCTTGTCGCTCAGGAGACCATGAAGACTTTAATGCAGATATAAAGAGTTGTATGGAAAAGTCAGCTGGTTCAAAAAATAATTTGTCAATCTACTTCATTTTGGTTAATATAGAAAGGATTGAGGTAACTCCTCCTGAAGATATAGAGTCAAAATTAAAAGAAGAGTGCCCCTGTTATCTAGTGAACGATATTTCGACATCTCGTGTGTCTTCAACTGGTGCAAAAAATAAATAATAATCTTGAGAAGTACGTGGAACAAATAGGGGCTGCAATAAGGGTGGAGCACTTGCAGAAAACAGCACTGCTTGGAACCACTCGAATACTCCGGAAGGTGCTCGAGAAATAAGGGGTATTACCTTAGTTCAATGGTAGTGAACAGCTGGCACCGTAGTACATCTCCAGCGCTGGAAGCTGTGCAAAGACTATCAATAATAATAATAATAATAATAATAATAATAATAATAATAATAATAATAATAATAATAATAATAATAATAATAGATATAGTTGTCAAAGATCACGAAGAAAAAAAATGCTTTCTAATTGATGTATCAATACCAGCAGATGACAACGTTTCTCTAAAAGAAATGGAAAAACTTTCAAAATACAAAGACCTGGAAATAGAGATAACTCGAATGTGGAATCTAAAAACAGAAACAATTCCTATCATAGTAGGTGCCTTAGGTATAATAAAAAAATATTCAGACAAATACATAACAAAAATACCAGGACTTACAAATATATATAACATACAGAAAATTGCACTACTGGGTACTGCACACATCCTATGTAAAACACTTTCAATACAGTAAACATAAGAGCACCACAGCAAACCACAGCACATACCCAAGGCGCACAGAGCTGCGTTCGGTAGTGAAGTGAAAGCACGTTATAAAAATAAAATTACTGAACAACAATAATAATAATAATAATAAAAACGAGAGAAGACAATTATCACAGTTTGAATGCCTTTAATTATAAACTTAATTAATGAAGACAAATAGAGGCTAAGCGTTAAAAAGCTCGTCAACTTCAGCACATGATGATTAGAATTCATTTTAACGACTACAAAAGCGTTTATAAGAAAGTCAGCTACAGCAAGATTCGAACCTAGAACCACAAAGAACAAACATGTAAAAGCCATTCCGGTGATGTACTTTAGTGGATGTCTCAATGTACCGTGAAACCGTTGTCTACATGATAGTTACATCGTCTAAGTATCTCATTTGTGTTTATCTTTCTTGTTTATTTGACTTTTATGTTTGCCTCTTTGAGTTAAATGCTTTTAATCAAATATTTATTGTAGTTATGCGAGTGGATGTTTGTATTTGTGCACGAATATCTATGGAAGTATAAATGTTTAATATATATATGTATATAAACATACCAGAAACTATGCATGCACGAAATAACACATACGTACACACACACACACACACACACACACATATACTTATACCTTTAATGTGTGCACGTCTGTGTGTGTGTGTGTGTGTGGGTTGTGGGTATTTGTGTCGGTGGACCAAGATTCACTAAAAACCTCATATTTTTCTGCTAATTGTTGTTTCTTACCTTCTCTTACACTCACCACGTCATCTACATTGTGTGTGACCGTGTATGTATATCTACTCACTCGTAAGAAACAACATGGATGTATGCACGCATGTGTGCATGTATATGTGCATGTATGTGTGTATGTATGTATGTATGTATGTATGTATGTGTTTGTGTTGGTGTGCGTATGCAGCTACACTAACTTAAAACTTAGTATATTCTGTCCCTGATTTATCGCTTTCACTCATTCCTTCGTTCAACCCTTTTCTCCACTCTCTCTCGCCTTATTTACACGCACGTATCCTCAGGCACACAAACAAATATATATATATATATATATATATATATATATATATATATATATATATATATATATATATATATACACATACACACGCACACACATACATACATACATACATACATACATATATATATATATATATATATATATATATATATATATATATATATATATATATATATATATATATATATATATATATATATATATATATATTTATATATATATAATATCTATCTATCTATCTATCTATATGAATATATTTATATATATATTTATATATATATACATATCTATATATATATATACATAATATATATATATATATATACATAATATTATATGTACATCTATATACGTTAATGCTATACATGTATGTTTGTATGTATGCACGTAGGCATGCATGCACACACACACACACACACACACACACACACACACACACTCATCCACACCCACAACCACACACACGCACATGCGCACATATTAATGCACTGAATATCTGTTTAGAGACTCAGTTTCTTTTAGTAATTGAAACCCATTAAAGCCTGATATTGTCTGAACACTAAGATGACATTTTTATGAGTTTTTCATCTTCTTTACATATGAATAAACGTCAAAATATACAAATCCAAGCGTAGATAAATAAGTCATATAAAAAGAAGATAAAATGAAAATGATCACTTTAGGAATTATAGGTTCTGAGACGGTGAGTTTGGAAAAAAAATTTCACTAAAATTCCAGAAAGATGTTTGTAAAATTTCTAAAACGGTGTGGTGTTAGTTTGTTGTGAAAATATTGGCGTCCATTAGCTAATCCCACCAAGGGACCATTACAGCACCAGCAATACATGCATATGTTTGTGTATATATATATATATATATATATATATGCATGTGTGTGTATTTATGTATATATGAATAACCATATATATCTACATATATAAACACATACACACACACACATATATATATGCATATATACATATACATATATGCACATATATTTATACAAATATATATATGTATGTATATATATATATATGCATATATATATATATATATATATATATATATATATATATATATATATATATATATATATATATATATATATAAAAGAAAATATATATATATATAAATATATACACACACAAATAACTGAATATATATGTACATACATATATATCGACACACACACACACACAGACATGTATATGTATGTATATATATGTACGTGTGTGTACATGAGTGTTTGGACGTATACATACATACATATGATTACGTGTGTATGCAAGCACACGCAGTTACTTACATACATACACACATGTATCTATGCAGATGTGTGTGATTAGTTAATGTTGTCTGAATAAGGCCGATATGAAAGCTAGTCGATCCGTTCAACAACGAACGACTATCTCTTGGTTCATTCGGTTTGACCTGGTAGAACTGCGACCGGTTAAAGTTAAGTTCCTTCTGCCAACGGTTCTCAAAACAGTGTCGAGAATTTACTTTCATCAAGCTGAAATCGCGTGGAAACCTTTTCTCTTCAGATTAGGTATCTTCCTATTCCAAGACGGCATTTTTGAAAGGGAGAAAGAACAACAGTGTTGTCAAGCGGTGTGAGAGTGAGACACACAAAGACACGCACGCACACACACACACACGCGTGCGCACACGCGTAGCAGGCTTCCGCACACTTTCCGTCTATCCAATTCACCCGTTAGCTTTTGGTGGGCCCGAGGCTATAGTGGAAGATACTCGACCCAGGTGCCGTGCGGTGAGATCGAACCGGGAAGTACATGGCTTCAAAGCAAGCTTCTCAACCACACAACCGTTCCTAAGATTAGATAATCACGGTATCACGGTATCACCCAGACTATCGGATGTTGTTACACGTCGCCGGTCACAATGCGCTTCGCATCGTCTTAGCCTTCGAATGAAGCCACCCTGCTAGTTAAGCGAGCAAGTCAACATTCCTCCTGATCGGAAGACTATTCCGCATCAGGGTTACCCATTTACGGCTGATTGGACTGGAGCAACGAGAATTGAAGTGTTTTGCTCAAAAACACAACTCGTTGTCCGGTTCGGGAATCGAACCCATGACCCAACAATCGTGAGTGCAATACCTTAACCACCAGGACATACATCTTCACACAAGCTTAGATGATACATAGCGAAAACACAAACAACGAACATAAAGGTTAGCAACAACAATATAAACAACATTCAAGTTATAAACACTGAAAAAAAAAGAAAAAAAGAAAAGAAAAAGAAAAAAAGAAAAGAAGGTAGATATAGAAGCAAAAGAAACAAAATAAATAATAAAATCACAGCAAAATCAAACTCTGGTATGCTTAGGGAATATTGACCAATAAGAGCGGAAACCAGAATGCTATCAAGAAAAATATGAATGAAAGTGAATATCTGAAAGATCTAACAGTAGAAAATTCTAAATCTGGTAAGTTTGAATACGCCAATCATCTAAAGAATTAAAATCGATCTGGACTAAGGAAAGATAAACTTGACGATAAGATTTCAACAACAATTAAGAAATAAAAATAAAAAAAAAGAAAACAACAAAACTTTGTCCATTGGAAACGAACAGGAAACAGATGGTAGCATCGATATTGACAGGATAAAGCGAGTAATCTGTGCTATAGCCAAAGTATTCACAAAGGAAAGTGGCTAATTCTTAAAAATCTACTCATTGGAACAACTTAACCGAAGTCAACAAAATGGAAAACTGAGATATATATATATATATATATATATATATATATATATATATATATATATAGAGAGAGAGAGAGAGAGAGGGAGAGACAGAGGGAGAGGGAGAGGGAAAGAAATCTCTTAATCCCGAATGAAATCAACAATGAAAAGACGCAAATGGAAAAAAAATGTAAGAGATACAGGAATATATATATATATATATATATATATATATATATAAACGACAAAGAAAATAAGCATCCGATATCAAAGAACGCCTAAAACACAAGATCCTCGTTAATTCTCAAAGAATTTACCATTATGAAAGCCAATAACTTTTGACTGAGCAAAACAAACAAACATTTTTGTCAATAACTAAGTATAAAAAATATAACAAGTTCAACGTCAACAGCAAAAGAATTTTTTATGGTAAAGAATTATTCTTTATTCGTTGACTGGTTTCAATGATTAGACTGCGGCTATGTTAGGGTACAGCCTTCGCCAAAAAACAACTGTTGCTTGGAACGGCACGAATCTTCTGCATAATTCTTGGAATCTGGATGAGAAATGTTACCTTATTGCACCGGTTGTGGACAACTGACAAGTTGTTACATTCTCCACCGAAGTTGCTGTGTTATACAAGATGATAATAACGGTTTCACATTTTGGCACAAGGCCAGCAATTTTGGGGGAGGGTGTAAGTTAATC
>NC_142936.1:1915155-1945155 GCF_046866305.1 Octopus bimaculoides
CTGAAACATGTAAAAGAATAAAGAAGATAAAAAAAAACAGGAGACGGAAGTAAATGAGAGAAAATAACATTTTTTTTCTCTTAAAAAATATTCTTCTATAGAAATGTTACAAATTTTCTCACCTTTTACTGCCGTTTTAGGAATGGAAGACAGTTGAAAAGATCTAAAATTATTGAATGGTTTAAATGACATTTGTCGCCTTGAGCTGGTTAACAGGAAGAAATTTATTCCGTCAATTAATTCTAATTAATTCCAGAATTAATTTCAACCTCCAAAACTTGTCCAAATTTCTTTCCGCGAACCCTAAGGCAAACCTTCCAGGTGCATGATAACGAGTACATGGTACCATAGACCAAAGGATCGCCGAAAGATGCTGAATATGACTAAAATCATTTAACCGCTATCCATCATTTATCCTTAATTCACGGATAAATACAATCAATCATAATATTCGTTGTTCGAAACTTTTGGGTGTGAATCAATAATCCGGTTTACCCTTCTCTCTCTCTTTCGCTCTCTTGCTTGCTCATACACAGTAAAGCCCCACTTACAATATATGCAATCACTTGATTGTCAAGTAAGGTGTCTACATTAACGATGAGATTTCTGATGACATAACATCCCTCACCGACGCCTGCCCATCGCTCCTCAACTTAGCTTAATAATATTTCTTCGGCTACCCAGCGTCGGCCGGGTACCACTATATGAGGCAAATGGCAGATATTACGTGCCATAACCACTGCAGATGGCGCTAGGTGATCATGGCCTCATTACTTTTGCATGTTTCAAGCATTCTTATTTACGCTGTCCAATAAAAATATGTACGATAATTATAATTTTATTGTTTTCAAATTTCAGGTGCTTATGCAGAATAATCAACATTAATTATCAAAATTAAAATATTTGTTAAAATAAACTAAAATAATCAAACTTCTCATTTGTATATTTGCATTAAATATACGCTTTTAGCTGTTTATTACAGATGCAGCATGTTAAGTCCATATAAGTTTGTGTGACATTTTTCGTAATGACCAAACAGTCTACGAAGAATACCATTAATCGCCAGTGTTTTAATGTTGGGTTTATACTTTTGTCATTGTAGCAAAGAGTTGTATCATGCAACATTTTCTGTAATTTTATATAGACGCAATAATTATTATTTTATCTCTTTCAGGCGACAAGTTGCTTTTACAAAACTATGAAATAAACGTTGATTTTATAAATAGAAATATATATCAAATTAAAATGAAATTAAATAAAACGAATGTGTCTTGTATATTTGCAACAGATATATATTTTATTAATAACGATAATATTGTTTAAATAACAATTACACAATTACAATAACATTGTAGTATAATAATTGAAGAGGAAGACAATTTTACAAAATGCCACAAAATCTTTTGAGTTGTTTTTACATTCCAATCAATTTAAATAGCATCAGGCACATATTCAAAGTAAGATTTAAGCACATTTCTTGGTAAAGGTTTCATCAGTGGGCTTAAACGATGTATCGTGAATTATGCTGGGATTCCTAAGATGGTGCTCGCATTCTTGAAGTTGATGTTTCCATTTCTTGGACTCGAAGTTTATACCTCCATGCGCAAGGTTATAAGAACATTCGTGTAAGAAATTTCACTTTAGGAAAATTCGCCTTATAGGGAGATATGTAATTAAATGACTTAATGCTTTCTTCTCCTGATCAAATTAGTATTTCTAATTAGATTTCAATTAAGATAATTGCAATTACTTTGATTGTATATTGATTTTAAATTTTAAATACTGTAAAGCGCGGTTTTTGTTAGTAGCGTGGATAATCTCAGTTAATCAAACATTTCACCTCTCAGTATCAAATATGTGAGACTTTACAGTATAAGTCTTTTGAAGAATTCTCCTCTAGAGTTCTTCTATCTCAACCATAATCTTGCTGATATTCATCATTACATTCTGTTTCCTTCGCAGCGAAATTTCTTACGGCGAAATTTTCGCGCAAATGAGCAACTATTCCAGTTATTGGAAACGGGAGACTTCTGCCACATCAATGTGTCGTAAAGGTAGGTTTTCCAGATCCACCGTATCCATCTAAAACGGAAGAAAATTCCAATTAATAATGGAAGGAATTACCTCTAAAACTAGTTTTCTGTCTGGAATTAAGAAAATTAAATTGTTTCACCAATGATTTATCCAGAATTATTTACTCATTTACCACAAATTCTTCGCATGAATGCATCTTCTAGGCAGGGTCCTTCATCAAATTTAGAAAAATATTTCAAATGCAAACATAATGTAGGAACTTTCGCTTGTAGCGGTGTGTTTTGCAATCCGGTGAATTTATAATTTTTCTGCCAGCGGATCTGATTTTTGATTCTTTAAAGTACTGGTGACGTCTTATGTATATATATATATATATATATATATATATATTTATATAAGTAAGAACACAGATGGGTTATGGTGCACTACAGCTGTTTCAGACATGTTCTTTTTTTTATCAAGGAGTAAATCAATTACGTCATGAAAAGAACCGTTTTTATCAGGTGAAGTAAAATTTAAATATATATTTTCACATTTTTAGATTTGGCTCATAAATAATATATATTGACTCCCACATCCCTGTGACGATCAAGAGAGCGCCAGACTTATAAATAAGGATGGGGACAACTAAATCACTAGAGACGATGCCCCTGAATTGTCGCAGTTCGACGACTGAGGTCAGAGAAAGCATAAGCGAATCTATGTTAGTTGGTATCTGTTTGCAATAATAATAATAATATATATTTAAAATAGCCGAAGGACTATTAACGTTGTGTGTGACTGGGTGGTGGAGGTGGAGGAGAGAATACGAAAATCTCTTTCAAATGATGGTTCTCCATCTTTATTCGTAAATATGGTGATTTCTTCAAATGTTGGTCAATTGGAACATCTTCTGTCTGAAATGTCTACTATCTCTTCTAAATTCTATACTTACCATAAATAAATACCTATTTTGTATTATAACTTTCTCTTTTTCCTGACACTAGATTTCGCTTAATATTTTATACATGTCCATTATTTTCACTTTTGAAATAGTCAAGATTTCATTTCAATAATCATACTTATGTGTCACTTATTCTAGCATCATTTTCTTATCTACAACCTTCAGTTTAGCGTTGTGTACACTGTCACTGTTTAACCATCTTTAGGCTGCATGTCAGAAGTACAGTGATCGACAGAAATCACAATAAGAGCCACGTGTAGTTAGGTCAGTCGTCTGCTGCGAATTAATGAATGAAAATGAAAGAGCAGCATCACAATGTCATGATGTCTTTGAGGTTTCATTAGCGTATAAATTCTATAAAGATAATACTATGCACATACATACACACATACATACACACGGACGCACGCTCACACATACACACACACATACATACACATGTTTGCATGTATTGATGCATGCTTTTATGCATCAATAGTCGAGCAGTACATCCCTGGTTATAACATATAACCGGTCAGAAAGTTACCACTGGTTTCGCGTCTACTACTACAACTATTTCTAATACTTGGCAATATGGGCCGTTTAAACATGCTGTCCAGAAACACAGCCTCTTTACAGACGAATATAAATATTCAGTAATGGTCAGTTTGCTGGTGAAAAAAATCTAAAGCGAAAAGAACTCCTTTCTAAGAGGGAGGGAGAGTTTCCCCTTGCACGATTCAAGCAGTTTCCGAAGTGGGTCGGTTCTGCATGAGCACACCCTTAACAGAATTTGAAAGGATCACGCACTTAACTCTCTCGGTCTGAAGGTTTTGAAACCAAACTTACCATAGTTAAATCTTTTTTGATGTTTCACTCGATTTGGGCACCGGTTCATACAAACCCGACAGCAAGCCTAATGAAAGGCCTCCCACCACTCGCCTATTGTATTTAAAAACGCTGTGAAGGGTGTCAGCAGAAGGGTTCGAACCTACTGTCGGATAAAGACATTGTTGACGCTGCGGTCTCCTATTCTAGCGAAGCTTATGCAGCCAGCAGGTTTAAGGGTCACATCACCTATATTGCTGTCAAAGCAACAAAACTGTTCTGCACGCACTCGTGCAATGTCCAAGCATTTCAGACCGGTGGGCTTATGTCGAACGGCTGCTATCACGAGTGAGACGAATTCGGTTGTCGGCCGAGTCTATCGTGAATATTGTCCCGCCACCTTCCTTTAACTGGGAACGCGAGGCAGTTTTCATTGTATTGGTGGCTATGGTGAAAGGATGTGTGTAGTGGACTCGTGCGAAAGGGTTAGAGACAAACACTTTCCCCTCTGGCCAACCTCTCATCGATTTCTTCATGTATCACTTGAAGAGGAAGTTGAAAATAGAGAGGGAAGTTTTCTCTAATGAAAAGTTCAACCAAAGGTGGGTAAATGTCGCAAGGATGGTACGAATAAATGGCGGAACCACCTTGAGCATAATCCTATGAAACAAAGAGAGAAAGAGCGCCTTGCTCTCATGTTAATGTTTTTCTTTTTTCGTTTCCGAGGTTACCGTGGTTCTTTTCCGTAGGTTTTTCTTTCCACGGATAAACCTAGTTAATGTTACATTCCCCACCCCCTTTTGGGAACTCTAATTGTTAACAACGACTTTTGTGTTATTTCCTTGTTTACACGTCGAAAAGAAAAGGCTCTTCGTTCCCTTTTGATCGATTTCGAAAAAGAAAAATTCTACATTGTATTGTCCCCTCTGTTTTCGCCCCTTCGTGGCTAATAAAGAAATTTATCTTATCTATCTATCTATCTATCTATCTATCTATCTATCTATCTATCTATCTATCTATCTATCTATTTTCATACATACATAACCGGTCATAATTTAGGTGAATGAAATTACCGTTTCCTAATCTCTGATTACTTTGACAGTGTTTCTTTCCTTATATATTTCCTTATATATTCCGAAGCATTTTTCAAATGTCTACAAACGTTTCGTTCAAGATTCATGCTTTTAGTTTTTGTGTTTTATTTCCGTGTGGAAAATTCGAATACCTTTCAAGGACTACTGTTTTATCAATTCAAAATTTTAAAGAAATCTGTTTGTAAAATTTTAATTGATTTGATGACATCCCAAATACAATTCTTAATTTATAAGATTTGATGTCTCGAATATAAATATCGAATTTCAATTATGTAAACTGGTTATATGATAAAAGCATAAAATCTATTTTTTTCTAATTTGCTATTTCATATATTTGTGATATTTTGTCCAATAAAAATACTGAAAACAAAATATTATTGTTTTTGGTAGCCATATTAATCATAAACTTGCTTTATTACCTCCATATAACATTACTTGCATAGTATTAAAATAATCCAGAAATCTTTAAATGGTTATTAAAAGATTTTAATTTTCAGAATTGGTAATTTATGCATATCTCATGAGACTATAAAATTACAATCTAAAATACTGGATGTCAGAAAGTTCATCACAATTCTGATAAAAATTCGTTGACAATTGGTATTAATTGTTATAATTTCACCTAATTGTGTTTATAACTGATAGGGAAATATTAATTTCATAAAAAGAAATAATTTGTACTTTTCGATTAATTCCGTAAATGACAATGTTATAATGACACTGGTTGGTTGCTAAATTGTACCAAAATCAGACAAAATGCTTTGAGGCATTGATTTCTGGAGTTTTACGTTTTTAGTTCAAATCTAACCGAATAAAAGTTTGTCTTTCAGTGCTTCGGGGCCAATAAAATAAGTACCAAACCAGCCCTGGGGTGATTTAATCGACTCATTGGAAATCTCTCAGGCGTCTTGAGCATAAAACAAGTCCGAGAAATTTTCGGCTCGAAATCCCGAACAACTCATTTTAATTCTTAATAATCCACTGTTCTAAAAACTATTCTACACTTTCAGGAACGTTTATAAATTCTTATGACGTCAGCAATATAAAATTATGTACATTGTATTTCGACCTGTACTGTCTTTAACAGTACAGGTCGAAATAAGTTACGGGGACGTAAACACACCAGCATCGGTTGTCAAGCGATGGTGGGGGGGGGGGCAAAAACACACACACACACACACACACACACACACACACACACACGACGGGCTTCTTTCAGTTTCCGTCTACCAAATCCACTCACAAGGCTTTGGTCGGCTCGAGGCTGTAGCAGAAGACATCTGCCCAAGGTGTCATGCAGTGGGACTGAACCCGGGACCATGTGGTTGGTAAGCAAGCTACTTACCACACAGCCACTCCTGTGCCTATCTGTATATATGCATATGAAAGTTAGAGAGAGAGAGAGAGAGAGAGAGAGAGAGAGAGAGAGAGAGAGGAGGGAGGGAGAGAGATAGTCATAGAGAGTTATTTTTACTTTTGTGCATGACTCATGAAGGCGTTTTAATGTATTTTTTTCACAGATATCATTAAAGTTAAATAAATAAAAATGAAAGCTGGGCACTTTGAAAATCTGGGACAAAAGTAAGTGAGGATAAGAAATCAATTATCTGATAATTCAATACATTGCATAGGCACCGCCACACCATATGTTACCTTAAAGGACTAAGAGGACAATGCCACTTGGTGGACTATCTCTATAACTGAATCACGACGCGCTCTCATGAAATCTTGCTTGTCTGCCGGCTGTTACAGGTCGGTAGTTCAGGGGAGGAGGCGGGTGGATACAGTTTACTCCGGGTGGCGGTATCAGTAGTTTATTAGAGCAGAGCCTATGTCAGTCGGTTACTTGGAAATCTTTACTAGAACTTTCGATATTCTTTCTTTCTTTCTTTCTTTCTTTCTTTTTTCTTTCTTTCTTTCTTTCTTTCTTTCTTTCTTTCTTTCTTTCTTTTTTCTTTCTTTCTTTCTTTCTTTCTTTCTTTCTTTTTCTTTCTTTTCCCCTTGTTTTCTTTCATAATAACTTATTCTTTCCCTTCAAGTAAGGATACAATTTCCCCCCAAAGTATGAAAATCAAAATTAGCTTACGTCAAGTTCACCCTAGGGTCCCAGATTCTCATTCTTAATACCACACAAGAATTCAGCCAAACTCATGAACTCCACTGTATAATTCGCGCTAACACAGGTCACCGTCAGTTTCCTCAGACTTCGAGGAAGTTAACAGACAGAATATATTTTTCTTTGTGCTCTGCTAATATTTTGGTGGTTCCTACCTGTCAATCGCACTACACTATGTTTAGAGACTAGCGCCGTTACGTCTCTAAATCGCACATTCCACTAAAGTAGCGAAAACGAGGTAACGGAAGCTGGGTGTCTTGAGAAAGCTTCGCGGTTTCTTAGTGTGCAAGAAATTGCAGTTAGATATTCCTCAAATACATTTTTACCATCTTAAAACATTGTTAAATATACAGAATAAACTGATAATGAGTATAGTATGAGAGAAAAGAAGACAGGGTTGTCTCGGTGAGAATGCTATCCGCATGTACTTGACAGACGGATCCATTCCTTATATGTGCTAACACCGTCTGTCATAGAAAGATAGCAACTACGAACCACCACAGATCGGGCTCTTAAACACCCATAAAGAGGGGTAACAAATTATTCACATAAACACCAACAAACAACAAAACTTACAAATATTACAAAAAAACAAAAAAGACGACTTTACAGAAAAGATAAAACAAAACACTATCAACAACAACAACAGCAATTCGAGAAACCTGATTAATGTTTGTTGCAAATTTGACGCAAAGCGACTGGATACTCTTCAAGTTACGGGCCTTAACGCTGCGAAAATGCTTTAAAAATTGCAGTTTTTCTGCCCCTGGGTCCGCATTAGACAAGAAGTTAAAAATGTTTTTAGCCCATGACAATCCATGGACCCTATGTAATGCATGTATAAAATTTCATTAAAATCGGTTGGGTGAATCTCGAGTTATAACGACATGACAAACACACAGACAGACACACATCCTATGTTTTATATATATATAGATTAAAAAAATCCCCTGGAGCCGTGTGGGACTTGATCTTTTTTCGCAGGAAGCTTAATTCATGTCTTTGTCTGAAAAGTCACCGCTAAACAACCACACATATATACAACACCCAAATATGTCATTCTAAAAAACATTGTTTCTTCTGTTCGAGTATAAAAAAAACATATGCTAAGAAATAACCGAAAAATAATAGCCTTATTGATTCTACAGACTTTGTCATCTTACCCACAATCGGTGATAATTACAGATGAATAATAACTGTTGCATTCCGTCCAATTCTACCTTTTTACGTCTCGGCTGTATCTTACCCAAGGTTCTACAAGCACACAGGAATATACAGGACAAGGAGAAAGTACCATATGTCCAGATTTTTGCCATACAGGTGGATTAGACGAAGACATTTAGTAGAATACTCTTCGCGTTCACCAGACCAAAGACCACAACCAGCAATTTGCGGTACACAATCAACGAAAATGTGCACAAATACAAAAAAAAAAAAAAAAAAAAAATTGTTTCTTGATGTTTGCGATTCTATTGCTTCGCGTTATCAGCACAAACTGGACCAGGACGGTCATCAGTTTGAAAACAGGCGTTCATTAAAAATTAAAATCTGTCTGTATATTATATATTTTGAAAATGAAGTGTATTTTAATAAACACCGACTTTATAATTATTCAATGAGTGCATGCATTTTGGGATAGTGTATACACACACGCGCGTGAGTAAGTGTTTGTGTGTGTATTTGAGAGTATGTATAGATGAGAAAAAGTTCGAGAAAAAGAGAAAGAGAGAGAGATACAGAGAGAAGGGGAAAAGAGAGAGAGAGAGAGAGAGAGAGAGAGAGAGAGAGAGAGATAAACGAAGGTAAAGAGAAAGCAACTTTAAACAAATAGAACTTTCCATTAAATCAATCACAGTTATTCTGTTTCTATTTTGTTTTTATTTTACTTTATCCTTTATTTATTTTGACTCGTTCGGAACCGGCCTGTCGTATTGAAAGAGAAAAAAAAAAAAAAAAGCAGAAGTAAAGAAAAGAAATACTGTTTCAAGCAACGTCATAACTCTTGTACATGCGCACAAGGACATGTCTTTATTTACACACACCACCGAAGCAGATGTATTTAAATGTTATTACATCTATTTTCAACAATATATGTAGTAACATTCGGACTTCCTCCTTCAGATTTAATTCTACGAAACATGAGCAGCCAAGGACGTTGTTCCAATCGAAGTTAACGAAAAAAAGTCCAGTTTTCTTCACAAAGATTTTTTTGATTTTATTAGGCGAAAAGTTAATTAATTGATTGTATTATTATTATTAATTTTTTGGAGGGGATTGGTATTAGTGAAATAAGAAAAGAAAAGGAAAACTTGGAAAATCGCACGATTATCAGGATTAGCAGAGTTGATAACAAGGATTACAGAAATAGTACAAGAGTGACAGCAACGACAACGGGAACAAGAATAAGAAACAGTCATAGCAGTGGAAATATGTGTAATTAAATAAAGGAAACTGATGCTGTATATGCTTAAGACACCAACTGAAGCGAGGCTAGCAACAACAACAAGAACAATACCAGCACCACTATCATCATCATCATCATCGTCATCATCGTGGTCAGAAGCAGCAGCATTAATTACAAGTACAGCAGCAACAGCAGCTACAGCAGCAACAGCAGCTACTGTGACAAGAACAACGACCACCATAACAGTTGCAGTCACGGGATACCCAAAACGACAGAACTGGAAGACTCCGGAAAGTCTTCAAAATAATAACAACAACAACACCAACAACAACATTAGCTACAGACAATACTAGCTTTACTACAGTATTAGAAAAAAGTCCAGAATTAGAACTTTGGCCTAATTATTCATTAACAAAATAAAACAACAAAAGCCAGAAAAAAATAATAATAATAGAGCGAAAACAAAACAAAATTTAGAAAAAGCGGAAACGAAATGAAATAAACAAAATAAAACAATAGACGTTTCACCACCAACACCAGTACCCCAGCACCGCCGGCATCACCAGTATCACCACCACAACTACTACCAGAACCACTACTGCTGCTGCTACTACTACTACTACTACTACTACAAAGAAAACACTTCCAGCAATTCAGTAGTTATATGAGAGATATATGAGAACCGTGTCCACCACGAGAAAACCAGACAAATTGGAGCATCTTACATAGATATCGACATACTCATATAGTTACTCATATATACAGTCATACTTACATAAACGCACGTACACACACACATACACAGGCACACATTACATCTATATTATAACTTATATAAAATATATAATATATATTGCATAACTTCGTCCGCTGTTCACTAGGAAGCTTGTGTTTACGGAGAACACCAAGAAAAATATGGCTTCATCTTTAAAACGACCTCGGACTTTGTTCATAGTCTTGTTAATGGCTATAAGTATTCAGTTAATAAAATCAGAACAATTCACCAATCTAAAGCAACGGGATCTGAATGATAAGTTAAAGTCTTTGCTTAATTTATTCGGTGATGACTTCGATGACGACGACAATGGCTACGCTCGCGATGACAACGATAATGAAAACCCCTATGAATACAGCTCTACGGACGGTGATGACGTGTCCAGGTCAGAGACGGTACCGCCTTCGTCAACGCATGACATTTATGATGACGAAGTTGACACGAGCGACAGCGATGATTATGGATATGGCAAAGACAACGACAAAGATTCCTATGAATATGGCTCTACGGACGATGAAGATGTGTCCAGGTCAGAGACGGTACCGCCTTCGTCAAGGTATGACATTTATGATGACGAAGTTGACACGAGCGACAGCGATGATGATGGATATGGCGAAGACAACGACAAAGATTCCTATGAATATGGCTCTACGGACGATGAAGATGTGTCCAGGTCAGAGACGGTACCGCCTTCGTCAACGTATGACGTTTATGATGACGAAGTTGACACGAGCGACAATGAAGATTCCTATGAATACGACAACGACAATGGTTACGACAACGACAATGGTTACGACAACGACAATGGTTACGACAACGACAATGGTTACGACAACGACAATGGTTACAACAACGACAATGGTTACGACAACGACAATGAAGATTCCTATGAGTACGGCTCTACGGACGATGAAGATGCGTCCAGGTCAGAGACGGTACCGCCAGGGTATGGCATGATCTCCGATAGTACGACTTCACCAACTGACAGGACGTTAGAAAGAAAGTATTTCGCAAACAATAATATGCAAGAAGGAAATGAAGGGGGAAAAGAAAGAGAAGGACAAGTGCCAGAACAACTTCAACAAGACTGGCAAGAACAACAGCAAAAGCAAGGGGAATATCAAAGAGTAGGATTAGAAAAGCAAGAACCAGCACAACAGGAACAGCAGCAGCAGTGGCAGCAGCAGCAGCAATATCAAACAGGAGAACAACAACAGCAACAACAAACGTCTTTGAATTCATCTGCTATTGCTAATTATAATGATACGTACCCGGGTTCTTCGGCTTTTATAAACAGCCAAAACCAAGGATTATCAAATATCTCTGTTTCAGCACCGTCGAACAAGAGCAGCGACGGGAGGGATAGTAACGAACAATCAAATTCTCTATGTTCAACTGAACCAAACCTCTACGATTTATGTAATCTATCGATGTATCCCAAAGGTGTTTCTTATGCAAACCCCTTTACGTTTAGCTTATTGGAAAACACCATTTCCGATAATACGACGAGGCAGTCTCTGAAAAGTTGCCAACCAGGACATTGGTGTCTCGGAACCAATGTCACAGAGAGAAAACTTGAAAACTTTCCGAGGCATTTCTGCTGGTCCTCTCTGCTGACGTGCCTTGGAAACGTAGTGGAGCAGTTAAAAGTTTGTCCTGCATATCAGGTGAGTTCGGTTCTGTTCAGTGGAAATTGCGGCTTTGAATATTGTTTGTTGTTGTTGTTGTTGTTTTAGTTTAGCCTCTGCTCAGCCTTGATTAACCATGATCATCCAGTGGTTTTAGAAGTATCTGGATCTAAATCTGTACTTCCTAACATGCTTTTCCGGAGCCCTTGTGTTCCGCGACAGTTTGCTACGCAGAATCGTGATAAATAGACAAACTATATGCAGCTGGATCTTAGAGATATTTTCGTGTTTACTTCTTATAACCTGTAATTATATTATACCTGCATAGAATATTCGCTAGGGAAATCCTCTCCTCTCTAAGTAGCAAGGAAACATTATGGAGAAAGTTGGTTAAGAGGAAATTTCTAAAACCTCTGTGATACTTGATAACCTTAGCAGTGGTAACCCTTTAAAAGATATTTAATCCCTTATGAATTTTAACTTTGTGAAAAAGCCTACAAATTATTATTAAAATATATAATAATTCTTAAAGATATATGATATTGGTCGAAGTTTGTCTCGTTTGAGAAAAACCAAATCAAATCTTCTTCTGCTGGATTTTTCAGTTTATTTAAGAGCCTTTTAGATCTGATGTAGTGATTTTCTTATGTTTTTTTCTGACAAATTGACCTTTCCTCATATAAGATTTATATCTGATGTCTTCGTAGACAACATTTCTGACTTCCATCTGACACATGGAGATCTTTTGCAATGGACTTCATGCATTATTTGAGATTGTAATCAATGGTCTGTTGAACTTGCTGGATAAATTCAGGTGTTCTGATGATTCCAGAGAGTTTAGAATGTTTTTTATGCTTTGATACTGGTGATATGTTTCTATCTTCAGTCTCTAGCTCCTTACAAACACTGTAGACGAAAAATCTGGCGACTTTTAAAAATCGTGATATTTCTAAATCATTATGCTCAGCCTTTATAACCACAATAACAGCATGCCTCTTCATTTCTTGAGAAAGCTGAGGGTCTGCCATTATTATTTTCTGAAACAAAGATTATACAGAGTTAGCAAAAAATGCTGCAGTGATCCAAAAAATGTATGTCCTCAAATACCTTACGCACCCTGTATATATGCCTGCCTGCTTGTCTGTCTGTCTGTCTGTCTGTCTATCCACCTATCTATCTATTTATCTATCTATACACCATTCTCTCTGTCTCTCTCTCTATCTATCTATCTATCTCGCAACCGGGAGTGCAACATCCTCACACAAGACAGTGCGTTGTGTTCTTGAGCAAAACACTTTATTTCACGTTGCTCGGTGATCGCTTCAACAGCCGACGTGTGGTAGACTTGTGCACCTGTACAGGCAATGTCAACTTGATGGAAGGAGTGAGCTAAGTAACGAACAGCACACATATTTGATTACTGTGCAGCTTGTTCAGCAAGAAATTGCTGAAGCCTCATCTGTCTTCTATGACAGGACACTCTGCGTCAAAAATGTAAATGAGCCAATTGGTTAATATAGGCCAAAAGAATAAGCCAAGAGGACAGTGTAGAAGCATAGCGTCTGTATAATCACTGAAACCAAGAAAGTAAATCAATATAGTACTATGTTTAATGATGACTAATTTCGCCAGTCGGAGATCTGATGATTTAGGAAATGAATAAACGAAGCCGCTTGCGTTAAAGAAAAGCAATCACTTTTTGGGATTTGTTCTTCCCATATTTTGTTACACCAAACATTTACGATTTATACAAGGAAACTCGCACATGGTAGTTCAATTTACTAGAAATAGCAGTCAAATTTCTCTCATTTCACATTCTATCATCTGAAGAAAGGAAAGGATTCACGTTAGATTATGTAATCCGTGATATAACCTCACAAAAAATAAAAGGAAAATGGATGGCCGTGGCCAGAACAGTTTGACTGCATTTGACTAAATTTACTGAGTATTTTAATTCCCCAAAACACCATTTTTTTTTCCTGTGGCATTTTTGAAATTTTATTTTTTTAAATATGAGTAGTCTGTATTTTATCTGATATACCTGTGTTTTGTATATCGTTCAAATTCGTACCACTGGCCACGCTGAGTTATTTCTCTTAGCTCAGTCTTGTCTACCCCACCCCCAGAAAATATACTTAATCAGTTATTAAGAGTAAAACTCGAAGTAGATAAAGCTATAAATAATAGCATATAAATATTGTATTAAAAAATCCAATATTTACATGCTTAACGCGACAGACGTTCTAACATTGAACCAAAGCAATCCTTCGAAATTCTGATTCCATTTTAGATGCTTTGTCCTTACCAGCGACAATATATATATATATATATATATATATATATATATATATATATATATATATATATATATATATTTATGTGTGTGTGTGTGTATCTCTGTGTGTATATCATCTGTGTATATATATATATATATATATATATATATATATATATATATATATAAATGAGTAACAGTAGTGTTACAGGTGTCAATCTATTATGGCCGTTTCTAACGACTCTTTTAATTGATTGATGAAAACACAATGTCATTGTAAAGAAACTGTCTTCGTCAGATGAATTCATGAACTTCAAAATAAAGGATATTCAGAATGATTTAACATAGCTTAAAATCCACGGAGCAAAAACATTTACATTGATTCTGCTACCATTTCAGTTGGCAGAACGGATTTACCAGAATAGTATAGATTTGGTCAGAACAGAGAAAGTTAGGGGTTAGTAGAGTTTTTAGGAGGGGAAGGAATAATTTGACTCCAGTGATCCGTTTATCTATACTTTTAACAAGAGAGGAGGACGCGGCCCCAGTAGTCTAGATTTATTTATTAAGGAGTCGTTTAATGTCCACTGGTCAGTGATAAGAAAATGAATTGTGGTCAGGTTGACCTACTAAATTATCAAGGTCGTATGTGATGGAACCAGTACACAGGCTTTATCTCCGCCGATGGGCAAGGCAGAGGGTAGTAATAAGGGAATGAGGGATGGGGAAGGGATGACAAGGAGAAAGAAGAAAGAAAGGAAGCTGACCTAACCATTATTAATTACCGTATTAGTAAAGGAAAACTTTCGCTAAATCATCCAAAGATTTTTATGGAGTAGACATATATACTGGTGGCGATCTCCTCCGGAATCTGGTGAGTGTGTCGACCCTACTGAAGAGGCTTCGGTCTTCAAGCCGAAACCGTCGATGGTGTAGGGATATCACGACTGCTGATTACGGCCGTTTACGGTCGCTGTCTGTATGTTTGTATGCAATTATGTGCTTTGACTGCAGCATCAGAACACTTTAGCTCTTATTTCTAGCGTTCTAGATGCTTGTAACACCCTCTGTCCTATTTAATGACAATATATATACATACAGACATATACACATGTGTGTGTATATATGTGTTTTATGTATTGGCCAAATGGTTTTAAGCACGAAAACACCCACATTATGAACTTGCAGAGAAATTTGTAGAGTCTGCATTGGTCTAGAAAGGGTTATACCTCTGTATACCATTCTGTCATTAAATGCTGTCTTAACGATAGTGTTTATACGAAGAATAATTTGAGAAACGGTCTTCCTAACGACTTGGACAGCTGCATCTCCCGGCCTCTTCCGTTAAATTCTGATAACGTCAAATTGTAATATAATATCTAAAATATTCAGAATGGAGAAGCATTGATGTTTGTATTTCAGCATGTCATTAGTTTTTGTCTCGTTTGTGTTGACCATCTGCCGCACGTGCCCTGTATCGATTCGCCCGGTTGATGTTTTGACAGACTTGATGTTATTAATGACTTAAAACTGCATGATTTATAGGAAATGAAGGATACGAACCACTCGTCTCTTATTTCATCTCCGGATTCCCTTACTTTGAATTAAAATGTGTAAAGAAAAAACCCACCAAAATATGAACATACTATTAAAAGCTTGTTTAGGGTATTAATATTAGTTTCAAATATTGGTATAAGGTCAGAAAATTCGGGGAAAGGGATAAATCGATTACGCCGACCTCAGTGTTCGACTGGTACTTATTTGATCGACCCCGAAAGGATGAAAGGCAATGTCGACTTCAGCGTAATTTGAACTCAGAACGTAAAGATGGACGAAATGCATTTTTCCCGGCGTGCTAACGATTCTGCCAGTTCGTCACCTTGGCTAGAATATTGATGTTGGATGGTGATTTGTCGGAGTCGTTAAAGTGTTGGTTTGAATGATTTTGCGGTATTTGTTCCAACTTGCTGCATTCTAAGTTAAAGTTCCGCCGAAGTCGTCCTTTTGGGGTCGATGTAAGGCTCTGTACCTTCTGAGGTAAAACCCTCTTTTTTTGTCACCAATGGTAAAAAGCGAAACATCTGTCAGAATAACAGCATCAGCGGTGAATATATATTCTTTTCTGCTACTATTGGCACAGGGCCAGTAATTTTGAAGATAGGAGGCAAGTCGATTACCTGGTCCCTAGTACTTAACTGGTATTTATTTTAACGACCATGTCCAAAAAGCTGAAACATAAAGTCGGCCTCAACAGCATTTGAACTCGGGATGTAAACATACCGCTAAGAGAAAGATAGTTTCATTGCTTTGGTTGGAATGTTGGCTGCGACAAGATGTTAGAACAGTGTATTTATATATCAGATTCATGAGATATGATATTAAAATCGCAGTAATTGAAACTTGTATTCAGTTAATGAATTTTAATAGAAAATGGACAGTTTATATTTACAATTAGGAATATCAAAATTTATCAAATTAGTTATTTTGACTTTTTAAAGCTGATCTCGAGACTAACGTAGATGTTCCCTCATAGATATTATAATCGGTGACAAAGTCATCCGTTGTATATATTTATTGGTTGATAGACACAAACGGGCAAGGAACCTGATTTACAATCTTCTTCATAACGATTAGGATTTATGAGAAATTACTTTCCATGAGTATTTTTGCCGCTAATCACTGGTAAGACCTTGGATCGGATTGATTATCCAATCGGGTGATTGATTTTACTTGTTCTTTGACATATTTTTCAATACACATTTTGCTTTTGGCTATACTTCTGTCAGCTTTGAAAATCTATTGTTGATCTGATATGAAGAGGTCAAGCAACACTTAAAAAAAAGCTATTCTACAAAGAGCTGATACGTAATCCCATATGCTTTTCACATCCAATTTGTAAATGGTACTCACTTCCCAGCAAAATATAATCCCGAGAGGCCCACTGGAGACCTCTGTTTTCAAATTTGGTTGCTCTTTCGGATCAATATAAGGCCTAACTGCAAGTGTTTCCCTTTCATTTTCTCCATTACATATGTATCCCTTTTCCTACAACCAGGCGATCAAAGAACTCTCTACGTAGTCACTCAACCAGATCGAAATATCAACCAAACTTCCTTCAAACCATCACATCGAACGTCTCAAAAAGGAAGTATAAAATAAAAATTTAGTCCGGATATATAAAATTCGGAAATAGCTCCTCCTAGAATCGATTTTGATCTTAAATTTGCTTGGTCTGGGCTGAATTGGAACTAAACAACCATAAAAAATAAAAAGGAAGACAATCTGCTTGATAATTCTCTTTCCTTTTAAACAACATCCGTGAACCTCACTGCACTATTGACTCTTCGAAACACAAATATACAAATTACACATCTTATTCATATCTTAGACACAAACATCTCATCCCCTACATCTTACCCATCTTTTTGACCCAGCTCCCCTCTGTATTATTACGATTTTTTTCTGAACAGATAGACATAACCTTACTTTGGTCATTAGAAATTAAGTGTACGCTATGGAGAATCTTTCATGTTCTTAGAAGAAATAATCGTGTCTTCAATGATGCTTACACTTCACAAGGCCTAACCATTAATTTTCTTTAGCCTAAACCTTATATTGATATAGAGATTGCATCATCGTCGACCTATGAATAGAATATAATACGGCAACAACACGCTTTTAATGTCCTATGCAGTAGAATACCAGTTTGAATCACATTTGGATAAGAACTCAAACGCCAAATACTGGCGGCGATGCACACCATATACGCACACTACTTTTCACTGGTGAGAACGAGGCTTAGGGATGGCAGCAAGCTTTGAATTTGGAAGCAACATGAGAGTAAATACTACTTAGAATATATCATGATGCCCTGCTATCACGGCCATCACATCTCAAAATGCATATAAATGTAATTAATTTTTTGTAGAAAATATTTTTTTATACAGTCTACAGCTTTCGTTATGCTCAGATACCATTTCATAAGAATTTAATAGTCCCTCATCTCCATTAATTTAAATCTGTAATATTCTTATCGCTTCTCTGCCTAGTTAGTTCAGCTAAAATGGCGGAGTGTGTTCGGAATGAGTTACTTGTTCTCCTGTCTATCTTTGTCATTAATCTTTCTTCAAAACTTTTGTAAAGGACACACGCTCGCACGCACACACACACACACACACACACACACACACACACACACACACACACACAATAACAACATCAATTACAACAACAACAACAACAGCAACAGCAGCAGCAACAGCAACAACAACAACAACAACAACAACAACGAGTAAACGAAAACAAAATTCGTTCTGCTTTTTCTTTGAAGCAGAAATATTTCCTTTTTTTATTATTTTTCTCATTTCGTGTTTTTGTTTTTTTAGTATTTTTGCATTTTTTTTTCTGAAGACACAATCAAATGTTTTGTATTACATTGTTGCTGTATTTCTTCTGTAGAGAGAAACTTAATAAACGAGTTATTATAAAAAATATCAGAGGCGACGACTTATCAGAGGCGGTGGAGCGCAAAACTGAATACATTACACTCTTTGCTTTCGTTTAGTTTAACTACGAATCCAGTCAACTTTGTTTTTCTTCTTTCCGGGTTCGAAGAACTATCAATCACGTCCATGGATCGATTCAATACGAGAATGTCAAAAGCATTCATAAGTTGTTCCTCTGAATGTATGCAGTGAATCGTCTTCTAGTATTACCATGCACCTTTACATATCTATCTATCTATCTATCTATCTATCTATCTATCTATCTATCTATCTATCTATCTATCTATCTATCCACCCACGCTTATATTAAAAATATGATGAAGATGACTTGGTATGTTACTTTGCGGCAATATTACAGCTGTCTATGACGAGTGATATGGAGCGCGAATTATATTTTGTGTAAGCTGAAACGGTGATTCAGGTGTAATTACAATTTGAAGCTTTTTTGCTTCATTTACTCCATGAGAGCGACAGGTGAATGTCACCCCTTCCTATTTTATATGCCCTCTAAAAATATAGAAAAAACAAAAAAAGACATAACAAAATATTTCTAAATGCGTAGATTAAGATGTAAGCACCCAGCAAATCGAATCCGCAACTCGGTCTCGTTTCTTAACTGACACAAATTCTTTTACTCATGAGAAGAAAAAAATAAAATAGTCTATCCACCGGACACATTTGTTTACTGTGTTTAGTTATGGCTCTTTAAATTCTGTGTTCAAATCCTACCAACATCGATTTCATCTTTCAGCTTGTTGAGAATAAAATATGTTCCTGATGAAAACAAGGTGTAGCCTTAAGCGTAAGGACACACACACACACATACGACTGGTTTCCGCACAGTTTCCGTAAGAAAATTCACTTACAAAGCATTACTCAGTGGGACTGAAACCAAAATCACCTGATTGCAAAGCGAGTTTGTTAACCACACAGCCACGCGTTATTATCTTCTAAGAGTAGGTACCATTTCCTCTGGAAAAAGCTTTATAAGATAGGTCAATAGTCTCTCGCGGAAACAGGGTTGACTTAGGCCGGATTTGAACTCAGAAACTTAAACGGAAGCATCTATGTACCGCTGGATATTTTGTCTACCAACCCATCTCCATCATTGTTTTTCTATCTATCTATCTTTCTATCTATCTATCTATCTATCTATCTATCTATCTATCTATCTATCTATCTATCTATCTATCTATCTAATTCACACGCGCATATAACGTTTTTTTGACAGTTGAGCAAAATAAAGAACTATCTCGTTTATATGTTGTCGATGTTTCATTGACAGAAATACACAACTATTTTGTCGTCACTGGATCTGATGTGTGATTATTTTGATCAAGACCCAGAACTCAAGCAAGGGTCACAATGTGGAGTTCGTTTGTTGGAAATGATTTCTGTGACCTTCAGCGACCTGGAAAGAGAAATACCAGTAAGTAGCTTTGACATTTTTGGTTGATTTCTGTTGCTTAAATTTAGCTCCCTCCAAATTTTTTTTTTTTTGTATAAGGTCAAAAGACACTGGCGACTATGATGACCGTGCATATGTTTTTCTTTCAAATATACAAGTTCTGTTTATTTATGTGTGTGTGTGTGTGTGTGTGTCCCCTTTGAAATTGCTTTTATTCATGGTTTGAGTTTTGACTGCCCTTTCTAGCATGTAAAATTTCCTGTCAAAGGTTACCTCTTTCGTGTATAAATACTTAAATTGTTTGTACACTAATATATATATATAAATATATATATATATATATATATATATATATATATATATATATATATATATATATATATATATATATATATATATATATTTATATGCTTTTAATCTTTTATCTTTTTACTTGTTTCAGTCCTTAGACAGTGGTCTTCCAGCCGCCGTGGTACCGTGATTTGGTGTCCACAGCAACACATTACTCACAAATTCTTCTTTACTTCTCCAGCAGTGGCCAGCAAACCTCAATCTCCGCTCTTGGATGGTTGATGAGAAAGTTGGTACATTCCCATATAACCGTTATTTTGTTGGGTGCTCCCCCCAAGAGATGCTGAGCACTGCACGTAACATTTTGGTATAGGCACTGTCCAGCATGCACCCGAGTCTGTTGGTGAGGGTCTAAGTTGGAGATCCATAGACAAGTACAGGTTCAACAACTGCTCTGAAGAACTGTCTCTTCAATTTATCTGGTAGGGTTGACTTCCATATTGTTCGAAGACCGTCTATAGCTGGCCAAGCCTTAGCAACGCGAGGTTTTATAACACAGCATTCCTTTGAATTTCTCCAACCATTTTAGAAACGTTATTCTTATCAGCGGAAATTCTATGTTGTTGACATAAGAATTTTATAAACTTCCGAAAGAACTGGATCCAATTCTGGTTTTAAACATTAACTTTCGAAGAGTGCGCACGCATACATACACCCATACACATACACATACACACATATCCACCCGAGCCATCAATCGCAAGTGTGACTTGCTAGTAAAGATCATGCGGTCACTAATTACTTTGGGTGCCAAAGATCATGCGGCCACTAATTACTTTAGGTGCCAAAGTTATCGTATGCAGACACAGACCTCCGCTCGGCCTTCTCGTCCTTGATGCAACATAATATTGCCGACATGACATTTTTATGTATATAGTTTCATGCATATGTATTTATGTGCTAAATCTTTGGAAAGTTTTACATATCTTTATAATTCCATTGATGGCTTGAATCTGGAGTTTTCTAATCAGCCTTTTTCTTTCAGGTTTTGAGAACCCTAATTTTTCCAGGTTATTGTTGAGGCAGTTCGTTACATATCCCAATGCCCCAACAATCACGGGTATGAACCTGAACTTGTAGTCTGGGTGGAGTATCTGCAAATTTCTCAGTAGCTCGGCGTAGTTGTTCTCTTTTTCTCTAATCTTTAGTGTGATGTTGACATCCGCAGGACAGCTGATTTCTACTACTGTACACAGTTTCTTTTCTCTGTCCCAGATTACTATATCCGGTCTATTATGTCTGCATCTTATTGAGGTTTGTATGTATGTATGTATGTATGTATGTATGTATGTATGTATGTATGTATGTATGTATGTACGTACGTACGTACGTACGTATCTATCTATCTATCTATCTATCTATCTATCTATCTATCTATCTATCTATCTATCTATCTATCTATCTATCTGTCTGTCTGTCTGTCTGTCTGTCTGTCTGTCTGTCTGTCTGTCTGTCTGTCTGCCTGTCTGTCTGTCTGTCTACACATATATACAAAATAATTGCTTAAAAAATAAACCTGACAATCATCTTTATGCAAAAACAGCTGATAACGTGTACAATAAACATAGTTCAGTTATATTACTGTAATCGAGGCTAAAGTAATGTAAAAAAAATCTTTCAAATCATATATATTAAAACAAAATGCTAAACTACATACGATATTATATTACTTAAAATATTTTATTTGAAAATAAATCTCGACGTGGTTATTACATTTAGTTAAGTCTACATTATTATTTAATTGTATTACAGTCTTTCCACCGTTCACAATAGATAATAACACACATTTTGTCTTTCTTTCGATACTATCATAATGTAGGCTTTTGAATTTATTGCAATCGTTATTTATGTAGTTTTTGAGTATTTCATGTATTTTTCTATGTAATTATATATATATATATATATATATATATATATATATATATATATATATATATATATATATATATATATATATATATATGTATATATGTATGTATATACATACATATATATATAAAGGTAAGCAACGTTTTGAAACATGAAATTCATCACAATATATTTCAACAATGCGGAAATTTTATTTATCAAAGTACGTACCATTACAATCAACACATTTTTGCCAACGAATTACAAATTTGTTTATTCTAGTAACATAAAAATCTGGAGTCCTGGAGATGATGAACTTTTTGAATGTACTTTCAGCATCGGTTTGATTTTTGAACTCCTTCTCTCACAGGAAACCATCAAGGTGCTTGGAAAAGTTGTAGTCGGTAGGAGAGAGGTCTGGGGAATAAGCTGGATGGGGAAGAACTTCGTAGCCAAGTTCCCTCAACTTCTGGAGTGTCATTAGTGAAATATGAGGTTGAGCATTGTCATGAAGAATGATTAGCCCTCTTCTGTTGACCAGTCTTGGACGGAAGAGTAGCGGTTTTTTATTCATTTTGGCAATTTCTTGGCAATATGTTTCTGCAGTAATAGTTTTTCCTGGTTTTAAGAAGTTATAGTGGATGAGTCCAGTCGTACACCACCAAAAAGTCGCCATAACCTTCTGTTTGAAGAGATCAGGTTTAGGGAAGGTTTTCAGTGCTTCATTTTGGTCCAACCACTGCAAAGTATTTTTTATATATTATTGTACAGAATCCACTTTTCATCGATCTGGTAGAAAGAGCACTCAAATTACACAGAAATTGCACTCTAGCGCGCTAGATCGTGTGGTTTTAGATACACTATGTGCGAATAGTGAGACGGGATGGTCACGGCTGAAATGCTTTTGACAATCTTTTGCTTGGATCAGCTATTGCTGATCAGTGTATGAACAACAACAACAACAACAACAGCAACAACATCAACAGCAATATCAACCACAACACTAACAGCAACGATAACAAAGCAATTAAAAGTGCACCAAGTTCAACATCAACGACAACAATAACAAGAACGATAATTAGCCACGTCAACATTAATAACAGCAACAATGTTATTAAGTTATTTTATTTTGAAAGCTAATTAATAAAATGTGTTTTCAATGATCCATTTAGTAAATATTCTGTTCTTCACAACAGCAGGTGCAGGAGGTTGACCAGTGTAATAGCCGGACCGGTTTGGTAAGTATTTCGTTTCATTCATCATAGAAGTACAGAACGATAAAAATAAATTCGTAAACATCTGGTCGTGTTAAAATTATTATTAATATTATTATTAAGGCGGCGAGTCATTAGCAGGCCAGGCAAAATGCTGCGAAGCATTTTACCCATCATTACGCTCTGAGTTCAGATTCCGCCGATGTCGATCGTCTTTCGTCTTTTCGGGGTCGATAAACTAAGTGCCAGTGAGATCAATGCAATCGACCTAGCTCGCCTCTAAAATTGCTGGTCTTGTGCCAAAATTTGATACCATTATTACCTCCGCCTTAACGAAGGCGGAGGTATCGTTTTCAGTTGTATTGGTTTGTTTGTTTGTCTGTGGACAAGATATCTCAAGAACCTCTGGATGGATTCGGATGAAACTTCCAGGAATGTTTGGCCTTGTGACTAACACGAACTGATTTGGGGATCAACCTGGTTCTGGACAAGATTTCTGGATTACTTTTCTTGTTTTTTTTTTTACTTAATTTTTGAGAGCGATCGGGTTCATTGTTAGTATTCTCGTTTGTGAGAAAAGTTAAGATTATTTCAGATATTTTCATTTTAAAAATCATCTCTGGCTAATCGTTGAGAGGACGTTGGTGTTGCCTTGGCGGAGCTTTGTGCTGTCTGAGTGTTCTTGTTATTATTTATATTTTATCTTTATAATAGGTTTTGTTGGAACGGGCTTGCGTAGCGGGCTTGCTACCTGCAGCTTTCGGTACCACGCTATTCACTCTTTTTAGATAATACTTACCTGTTTATTCTGGCCGTGCCAAGGAGGTAAACCTTTCGTAGCAGTTCTGCTGGGAGCTCTATTCCAATTTCATTTATATTCCTATTATAATTGCCGAGCGAGAGAGCAGTGCATGCCATGAAAGTGACACTGGGCTAAAATATACGAAGCCCAGTATACCCGCCATGACCAGCGTCTGATAAGGATACACCAGGCACATGCAGGTGGGGACCAGCTAGAGAATTTTCTTCAGGTCGAGTAGCCTATCTCGTTCAAAAGGTCCCTGAAATAGGGTTGTTTAAGGATATTGAACAAAACAGCCATGTTTCCAAAGGTGAATTATTCAAATCCCAAAGAATTCCTCTCAACACATGGCTATGATGCTCCCCCGCTACTTCTGCTCATGATCAGAGATGTACATATCGTCAGCCACTAAGGGACATACTCAACTGGTTACGGTCAACTGACAAGCAAATCTGTGGTATTGAGCAGAATATTTGCTGTAACCCTTCTTTTGTACCAAGACAAAACAATGTATATAATAACACTTCCAATTAGTTAAGATGAAAAACCATGAGTGCCACTTCCTAGTACTGCATCATAGCATTTATTATTATTATTATTATTATTATTATTATTATTATTATTATTATTATTATTATTATTATTATTATTATTATTATTATTATAGATTGAATTGTTAGATTGAATTGTTATAATCTTAAAAATTCCGTGTTGAACAGTATCTCTTAAACTGATTGATTTTTGGCAACATATTGTGCAAAAGAAAATAAAAGGATAAATAAAACACAATAAAAAAAAGAAACCTTTTAAAACAAGCCCCCGCCCAACACCGTCTAGTTTTCTCGTCTCTTCTTGTTTATTTAAATTTTTAAACATTATCTTGCGATGATCTTGATCGAATCATTTCTTTCAACACGGCTGTTAAGTAAATGTTCCACAATGGCAATCCCAGGCATAGAATGACGTCGTAACTATATTGTACATTGTATGTTTTGTTTGGTAACATTAATAACTGCACAGTTAGAGTCACACAGCTTGCTTAGTGGAGGCGGAAGAAAAGGAGAGTGAGGGAATGGTGGTGGTGGTGTGTGTGTGTGTGTAAGTGAACGAATGTAAGTGTATGAGTGTGTGTATGGACTGAGTAGGTGGGAGATCGGTAGTTTTATGTCCTACCACTCCAAGATCACCTTATCTTATCTTTTCTATTCTATTACTGCGTTATTTAACGCCTGAAGACAAATAACACCCCCCCCCACTAAGTTCAGCTCGAAAACAGGTGTTAATATAGCAATGGAGGAAAGTGGTGAGCTGACAGAATCGTTCATACGCCTGATAACATGCTTAGCGGCGTTTCGTCCGTCTTTACGTTCTGAGTTCAAATGCTGCAGAGGTCGACTTTGCTTTTTATCCTTTCAAGGTCGATAAAATAAGGATTCTTTGAGCGCTGGGGTCAATGTAATCGACTTACCCACCACCTCTGAAATTTCTGGCCTTGTGTCAAAAATTGAAACCAATATATAACTGGAGGGGTTGCATGCTCGAACAATAGGTTATCAGGTGTGGGCGCTGACTAACCCTCGACGTCTTCGATTAGTTAATAAAGGAAATTCGAAGACAAATTATTAACGCAGTGGAAATATTGCATATAATAATAAACCAACAAAAGAGACCCTTCCTCGTGGCTCGATCTACTTCAAATAGTAGTCAAATCTCCCTCAAATCACACTCTACCATCTTAAAAAGAAAGGGGAAGGTTACTAGGCCAGAGTACCTTTAGAGAAAGTTTACTCGGTCAGGTAAAACACCAGCAGCAACAGCAGCAGCCCCCCCAACCAACCCCCCACCCCCACCACCAACAACAACAGCAATAGCAGCAGGTAGTTAGTTGTCGATGTGCGGTCAGAATCGACTTTCGTATTCATTTCTTTCCGATCGATAAATCATGAACCAGTTGTTGCTGCTTTTGTTTCGTCCCAGTTCAAATCGAACACGTAGAAATTCAATCTTATATGTAGGACACCGTGTATCTAGAAGTGCATTTCCAAATGTGCCCTTTTCAAACGGTCGGGGGCCCCTGGATGGTTCAGTGTGTACACCAGTATTATATTATTTTCTACTCTAAGCACAAGGCCCGAAATTTTTGGGGGAGGGGGGCCAGTCGATTAGATCGACTCCAGTACGCAACTGGTACTTAATTTATCGACCCCGAAAGGATGAAATGCATAGTCAACCTCGGTGGAATTTGAACTCAGAACGTAAAGACAGACGAAATGCCGCTAAGCATTTCGCCCGGCGTGCTAACGATAATGCCAGCTCACCACCTTATCCAGTGTTACATTGGGAGTAAATGCAGTCTACTATACTCTGTCTCCCGAAAATGTGCTATGGATCCCTTTGATCCCTATTTTAATCTAATGGACCCTCATAGCCATTCGATGTTAAGAAAAAAGTCCTCTTATGTTTTAATAATTAAATATTATTAGAAATTGAATTTAGAAAAATTGTTAAAATATTTTGTGCCTTGTAGAAGAATAATACATTTATTGCGCATAGGCACAGGCGTGGATGTGTGGTAAGAAGCCTGCTTCCCAAATACATCATGTTGCCGGGTTCAGTCCCACTACGTGGCACCTTGGGCAAGTGTCTTCTACTATAGCCTCGGGCCGACCAAAGACTCGTGAGAGGATTTGGTAGACGGAAACTGAAAGAAGTCCGTCGTATATATATATATATATATATATATATATATATATATATATATATATATATATATATATATATATATATATGTACATATATTTATATATATATGTATATGCTTGTGTGCCTGTGTTTGTCCTTCACCATCGCTTGACAACCGATGTTAGTGTGTTTACGTTCCCATAACTTAGCGGTTCGGCAAAGAGATCGATAGAAGAGGTACTAGGCTTTCAAAAAATACAGATAGAAAGTATGAGAAATAGATAGATAGATAGATAGAGAAAGAGAGAGAGAAAGAGAGAGAGAGACAAAAATATATAAATTACAATTTATTAATTGAAAACAACTGCTATAAACATTTTCATTCTCCTCATACACATGGAAGAAATTTGCTCACACATACCAGAGAGAGTGAGTGAGAGAGAAAGAGAGAGAGAGAGAGAGAGAGAGAGAGAGAGAAAGTGAGAGAGAGAGAACGACCGAAACATTAAAACGTCTTATGTCAAATAAGTCAACATCAAATCAACGACACGAAAACGACGGCGCCAAGGCGTCTCGTACACTTCCAGCCATGAATATTCCATATTAATTGCAGACAATGAATCTAGAAATACATGGTTCAAGATGTCCTCCCTTTTTATGATAGCAAGCTGTGGAAATTTAGCACAGGTTCGCCCATATCAGTGTTATATTTGAAAGGAGAATGCGGCGGTATCGAAACTGAGACCTGGTCTCCACAAGCCACAAGCAGCGTGTTTTGAAATGAAGATTGATTTATTTCGATTAAATACAGAAACTAACGTACACAAAACATAAAGACCTTGATAAATATATGTTGAAAAGCTAGTTACCAAGTCTAACAAACTAAATGTCAGTGACATATCAATTTGAGTAACATCCGGTAAATATTAGTTGATCAAATAAAAGCTTCTTTGTCAGGAGTGATTTATAGGATAAGCTTTCAAGATCGGGGCTGCTCACATCATTAACTTTGTAATCTATTATTTCTGTCATTTCAGTTTTCAATAGTTTTCAGGTACTTTATTTCTATATTAAAAGTAAAACGACAGACAAATAGACGGATAAACAGACAGACATTCAAGCTCATACATACATACATACATACATACATGATGGCCGTCCACTCGTGACCGAGGAAGACCATTGCCGACCTTCAGGAACATTGTGCGCTCTAGGACTAACTTATATTTTGCATTTGCGGCTCCGTTGGTGGCTAATGAGCCCTGCTCTTGGCAAGCATACACGACTGCAAACATTGCAGACCATACATACATACATACATACATACATACATACATACATACATACATACATACATACATACCTGTGATTTTTGGGGCCCTGGGATATGTAACATATTGCCTAAATACAAATCTTGAGAAATTAGGCTTTTCAGAACCAGAAAGGAGAAAGCTAATTCGAAGACTACAAATCCAATCTATCACTGGAACTGTAAAAATCTGTAAAACTTTCCAGAAGTTTATCATTTAAATATATATGAGCTTGTCTAGATATGCAACTATATGCATGAGAATACATGCGTAAAACAAAACATACAAATCTGCACACATACATACATACATACATACATACATACATACATACATACATACATACATACGTACGTACGTACAAAAATACTCTGCTGCTGATGTTGAAATTCCAATGAAGGAGCCATGGATCTAGGTTAGAAACCGATTCTTTCACTATTGGCAGGAAATTTTGAAATAAACTGAATAATGACATGCACACATTAAGGAGGATACGAAAACAAATATTTGTGAGAATGGAATTAAAATGTCATCATTAAACCGATGTTCTGCATTTACATTAATACAACTACTTATCTATCTGCCTGTATACTTTTATATCAACTTTCATATCCATAAAGCCTTTATATACTTTTAATCTTTTACATCAAAGAACCTTCAAAACTTTTATGTCCATAAATCTATTACAGAAAACCAAACCCTCTCACACCTTCTTGTAGTCTGCTACTATTATTTTGTTTTATTTTGTTTTATTCCATATAAAAAGGGACAAAGTATGATGCGGGCTGTTGGTTACTTGAAACGTAAAAGCATCATATCCGGATTGTGGGTCTTAGGGCTGTTATAAAACAACTCACGAAATTCATGGAAGAAATCACCCAAGTTAAACGCAGGGAAAACTGATATTTAGCTCATTGGAATTGTCCTTGACCCAAAATGCGCCATCTCGATAGACAGTTACAAAAGCAGCTTGTACAATGCTGGAATATATATATATATATATATATATATGTTTATATATAATTTTATTCTGTTTCAGATGCAGTCCGGCTTTCGTTGTCTGATGAACAGTTGCAATGTTCTAGATAGGATAACTACCTTCTGGCGGTAACTTACAGTCTCTTATTTATTTCTGAAATTGCTTTAACCTATCTATCTATCTATCTATCTATCTATCTGTCTGTCTGTCTGTCTGTCTGTCTGCCTGCCTGTTTATATAGGCGCTCATACACACATTCGGCCATACAAATATGCATGCATATTAAAATATGAATATTAAAATATTGACTGCAGGAAGCATTAGAAACATGATCGACCAGAATAACGCTTTGGCTAAAGAAAGGTAATGGTTACTCAATGATTATTATTATTATAATACTAATCTCTTTATTGCCCACAGGGGCTAAACATAGAGGGGACAAACAAGGGCAGACAAAGGGATTAAGTCGATTACATCGACTCCCAGTGCGTAACTGGTACTTATTTAATCGACCCCGAAGGAATGAAAGACAAAGTCGACGTTGGCGGAATTTGAACTCAGAACGTAAAGACAGACGAAATACCGTTAAGCCTTTCGCCCGGCGTGCTAACGTTTCTACCAGCTCGCCGCCTTGCTGTTGTTGTTGTTGTTATTATTATTATTATTATTATTATTATTATTATTATTATTATTATTATTATTATTATTATTATTATTATTATTATTATTATTATTATTATTATTATTATTTTCTCCCCGACAAAGTGGCAAGCTGGCCGAGTCGTTAGGACGCCAAGCGAAATGCTTATCAGTATTTCGTTCATC